>NW_028221079.1:0-9208 GCF_045865225.1 Trachurus japonicus | reverse complement strand
CAATCTATTTGCAAGTAAAAATCAATTTTAGATTACGTCATCATTATTTATCATTTTTTATTCATAATTTTCTGGTATTTTCAGTTGGCTTTTCAAGCCTAATTTGAAAGAGCACATTTTTACATACATACAGTAAACAATAGTTGTATTATTGCATTATTGTCACTGTATCAACACGATTACATCATTCAGTTATTTCATGTATCCCTATGATGCTTTATAAAATCACCAGAATATGAAATATACACAGTTCAAACTTATGATCCCATTGGATTTTTTTTTTTTTACAATATTAATGAATGTTCTAAAAACAGTCCTTTTATGTTGGATACTTCATTCCTTTGTGCTATATGTGTTGTGTTTAAAAAGAGTATCTGCGTCGGGTTGTAATCTTCATTTTGTGTGTGGGAAAAAAACAACTCGGTTGGTGATTTTCATCCGTCAGAGGGATCTCATCCAGGTTCTCCATGTAACTGGCTGCTGCACTGATGCTACCAAACCCAGAGGTGATGTCAGAATCAGTCAACCGGTTGTTCAGCCATTCAGACACCATGGTTCGGCCTCTCAGTGTCCAAAATGTGCCCCCATACTCTGAGGGAGCACCTGCACTCACTGAAAAACAAACAACAACAAAACAGGAGATGCATGCTGTAATTCCTAAAGGTAAAGGTACTTTATTGGTCACATATACAGCTAGTACAGTGAAATTCTTTCTCTGCATTTAACCCATCCCTGAGGAGCAGTGGGCAGCCACGGTGCGGCAGAGGTGGCAAGTAACGAAGTACAAATACTTCGTTACTGTACTTAAGTAGATTTTTCAGGTATCTGTACTTTACTTGAGTATTTATTTTTCTGACGACTTTTTACTTTTACTCCCTACATTTATACGCAAAAATATGTACTTTCTACTCCTTACATTGTAAAAACAGGCTCGTTATTTTTTTTTTTTGACACGACGTAAAAGCACCGGTAAAAGACGTGACGAACTAGAGAGGGAAAGAGGGAGAACTAGAGGGAGGAGGGAGGGGGGGCGGTAGAGAAAGAACCGAGTTACCAACTTGTACTGTAGCAGCGACATGGAGGCAGCAGCATGGAGGAAGGAAGCGATGGTGGTCGGACTATCCGACGGGGGGGTTGAACACTGTACAATCTGCGCAATATAGCGCATTTATCGTTTACGAGCGGCAAAGCGCAACCTGTCCATGTGCCCGTGTCTGTGTGTACGTGTGCGCGCGTGTGTGCGCGTACGTGTAGCCTACGTGTGGTGCGAGAGAGACGGCAGGTGGACTGACTGGCAGAGATGAGAGGTGGTGAAACGCTGTTTAAAAATTCTTATTGTTATTATTTTGTGAGAGTCTGTGGCGGCCCAAACGTTGGGAAACACTGCCTCTGGTCAGTTCAATCTTGATAATTCTGTCTGAACTTTTTTTGTTTAACAAAATTATCAAATGATGTAGGTTTCATTAACGGCCTGTACTTTCTTACTTTTACTTAAAGCAGAAGTAAGCGATATTTTTGTGTTAATATAAGTCTTAAATAGTTGTATCTTCCGACAGCAATCACTTACATAGAGTGTTTGGACTGAAACACGGGTCTGTCAGTCACTCTGCTCTGCTCTGAGCCGAGGAGAAAACTTTTCTCGTATCCTACAAGTTTTATCCAATGAGGAGAGAGAACGGCATGCAGGGCTGTGTGTGCAGCCAAGGGATACGCCTGAATGTGGCGACGTAGGGACGAGGACTGTTATGGTGCGTTCAAGGCAACTCGTAACTCGTGTTTTTCCGACCGTGAAGTGGTACCAGTTCGATCTGGTACGAGTTCACGGGTCAGAAGTTACGAGTGGCCGTTATAGTGACTTTCACAGGTAAAACAGGTCGGAAAAACATGAGTAGGTTGCCTGGAACGCTACAAAGTCGTAAGTGTTGTTTCAAAAGCCTGCCTGGAACGCAGCATTAGCCAAAACGACCGGATCGCTTACTTCTGCTTTAAGTAGGGAATATGAGTACTTTTGCCACCTCTGTGTACAATACAAATGCCTACGATTCACCATAGTGAAGTACATTAGGATACATTTTGTGTCCGGCAGGTAAACTTAGGCTATGTGAACAATAACATTGATGAAATGGATTCAAGATGAATTATCGTGTGGTTATTTGCTTTGCAGTGAATCGTGCAATGGAAATACTTTTTACTTTTAATAATACTTTTGAGTAAATTTCAGAGCCTGTACTTTTTACTTTTACTTGAGTAGATATTTGGATCAGTACTTTCACTTTTACTTAAGTCATTTTTTACACAGGTACTTTTACTTCTACTCGAGTAAAGAATCTGGGTACTTTTGCCATCTCTGCGGTGCGGGGCCCGGGGACCAACTCCAGATTATGAGCCAGTGCCTTTGGTCAGGACCTGGGCGGCCGGGGATTTGAACCCAGGACCTTCTTGCTGTGAGGCAACAGTGCTAACCACTGTGCCACCGTGCCGCCACAACAATGCACATGTAATATTTCAAATGCACTTACTGCTTGGAACGCAGAATCCATCCATGCTCGCTGCCGTCTTCACAGGCAGTGGCATCGGTTCATTGGGTTCTTGTTGAACAGCTTTCAACACCCGGTCTATGAGCTCCTGCTCCCTCCTGTTCCACTCCTCCTCAGTCAGCTCAGACTGTTTAACTTGCCAGGGAAGTTTCAGTTTTTTCTTCTGTTTGTCCTTGTCTGTCTGTCCTGCACTGAAGCAGTGGCCCTTGTTACGCATTTTTAATGCGTTAATTTTGTCGAACAGCTCTCCCGGAAAACGTCTATAGATGTTGACAACATGGTATCTGTTCTGACACTTTTCCACGAGCCACTGGAGGGGCTTTCCTTCTCCAGCAATGTGATGCTCAATGGATGTTTTGTTGAGCCAGTCACCCCAGGTGAACAGGACCATGCAGTATCTCCAGACTGTCTCACCAAATGGCTTCAGGAGCTCGACCACTGCTTTACGATCTTCTTCCATAAAGGGTTTGGAAATGGGAACAACCAGGAGAAAAACGTGAGGGCCAGGAGCACACAAGGAGACACCACGCACAACTTCATATTTCAGCCAGTCAGGTGGCATCATGGCATCAGTAAGCCAGCCTGGTGTCTCGACAACTGTGATGTTTACTCCAGCAACATTTGTCTGGTGTTTTACACATGTCCTGGTTTCTCTCTTATGTTGGAACTCCTACCAAAAGGAAACAAAATCAGAAAGTACAACGTTTAAAACAGACTTGACAAAGCAAAGGTTGTTGCACCCTCTTCCTGAAGTGTTTCAGCTGTGGTAGTGTAGTATTACCTTCTTCATCCAACTTGTGTCAAATACATCCTTAAAAAGGATTGTGTTTCCTGCCATACTCTTCCCAGACTCTTTTCTGCCGACAAGCACGACTCTCAGGTCAGTCATCGGCCACGTCTCTCCTGGAGAAATTGTTATATTTTTCATTATAAAAACAGACAAACAAATAAATCTATTTTAAATAATGTGATTTTTGTTATTACCTTTAAACAACTCTTTTAGTATTCTTGATTGTCTTTGAGTTATCTGTCTCATCCTCTGAGCCATCTTGTCTTCAGCCTCTTTCCCTGCCTCTATTGCCTCTGCACGCTGCACATTGACTTCATAGTGAGGATCTTTATTTCCTGCCCACATCTCTTCAATCTTCTCGAGGAGCTCTTTTACCTGCGTCTCATCACTGTGTTTCATGTCGCTCAGGACATGATACCTGTTGCCACACTTCTCCACGAGCCACTGCAGACCTTCCTCACTCTCTATACGTTCCTCCACAGTCTTCCCTCCCAGCCATTCACCTCTAGTGAACACAACGACTGTGTGTTTCCAGATGCCGTCTGTGAACAGACTCATGTGCTCCTGGACAGACCTCTGGTATGATTTGTTGAAAGCAGATGCCAGGCCGACCATGAGGAGCACAGCATGGGGTCCTGGAGGACACAGGTTGGTGCTGTTCTCTATTTCAAGTTTGTCTCTCTTACAGGTGTCCTGAAGCGTGTGGTTGTAAAACCAACCAGGAGAATCTACCACTGTGAGCTTCCTCCCTGCCACCATGCTGTGGCTTATTTCACAACACTTTGTTGTTCTTAATCTGACTTGAACAGTAAATGCATTTTTTCCCAGAATGCAGTTTCCTGCTGAGCTCTTGGCAGAGCCCTGTGCACCAACCATCACAAATCTTAGATGTGCCGGGGCAGTTCTACCACCTGTGGAAATGGAGTAAAAAATGAAATCAGACTTGTATAATTATATGCATTATAATAGTATTTTTCCACATTACATTAACAACTCTTTACCTTCAATCAGAGCTCTGAGGTCCCTTCTTTGTCCCTGTACTTCATCAGATCTCTTTGATGCACTCTCAGTCATTCCTTGTATTTCCTGTCTTAGAGCATTCCCAGCAGCTCTGTCAATGGAGAAGCAGCCACCAGCATTTTCTTCAACCATTGCCTCAATTTTTTCAAAAAGCTTCATGACTTGAATGCCATCCTTGTTATTGATGTTGAGAACATGTTGTCGGTTTCCACATTGTGCCAGAACCCACTGCAGTGCTGGCAAATCACTGATTTGTATTATATTTTCCTCATGACATGGAGAATCTGCAGTAAAAAGCACAATCGTGTGCTTAAACACGTCTTCTTGAAAAAGTTTCAAGTGCTCTTCTAGGGAGTGTCTGAAGATCTCAGGAAAAAACAAACCAACAGGAACAACTAGAAGAAAAGCGTGAGGCCCTGGGGCGCACAGATGGACGCTGTTTGTGATTTCTGTCTGGTCCAACTTTGGGGTATTTTCCAGGGGATAGTGCCACCACCAGCCTGGAGTGTCCACCACAGTGACTTTTCTACCATGTACCTCCTGCTGCCCCACAACACTCTGGGCAGTTCTTCTGTCGGTCTCAAAAACACTTTTACCCAGTATGATGTTGCCAGTTGCACTTTTATTACTGGGGTCACCATGTATTTCTTTTCCACCAATCAACACAATCCTCAACTCTGCAGAGTGGTGAGGTTGCCCTGTAAGAGAAATGCAGTATTCTTCACAAAGGTGCATAATATAAAACTGTACAAATGCTCTTTCTGTAGAATCAAATGCTGTACTGAATTACCATATGTGCAAGGCAAGAATCACTTGGCACATTATTTAGGCCTGCAACCATGTGCGCTCATGGACAAAAACAGCAGCTTAAATTTGTATTCAGAATTTGTATCAAACTTAAAATATGTCTAACATGAGCCGGTGCATATTCTCATTTGCCCAGGTCATAGTATTTCAAAGGAGGTTAAATCGAAAGCAACTGGACTTAGTTATTTGTCTAGGAAGACGTTTCACCTCTCATCCAAGAGGCTTCATCAGTTCATGTACGCAACTGACCAGGCTGGGACTGGTCCAACTATCTGGTGTGGAGACTCACTATTTAACCTCTTGTGTGGGCGTTCACAAGGGTGATGATGTCACTGGTTCCCTTTTGTGCTCCAAGTGCCAACGACAGTCGTTAAGATGACTGTCTTTGATGGAAAGTTTGTTTCGACTTCATTAGTGCCCTATGTTGTTATAACGACAGTCGTTGGAGGCACTTGCCACTTGAGAACAGTGGTTGTTCTTTGAGGCTAGATTGTTGAATCTCCTGGGAAGGGATGAAAGGGCAGCATTGTAAATTGGAGATAGGTGGTGTCTGAGGCCACCTCCCCTGTTGAGGGATGGTTTCTCTACTTTTACATAGATGGCTTCTTTAACTCCTCTTTCAAACCATCTGTCCTCTCTGTCTAGGATTTGGACATTGCTGTCCTCAAAGGAGTGGGCTTTCTCCTTGAGATGTAAATGGACAGCAGAGTCCAGGCCTGAGGAATTAGCTCTCCTGTGTTGGGCCATGCGTTTATGCAGTGGTTGTTTTGTTTCTCCAATGTAGAGGTCTTTGCATTCCTCGTTGCATTGGACTGCAGTCCAATGCAACATAGGGCACTAACGAAGGACTGCAGTCCAATGCAACGAGGAATGCAAAGACCTCTACATTGGAGAAACAAAACAACCACTGCATAAACGCATGGCCCAACACAGGAGAGCAAACTCCTCAGGCCTGGACTCTGCTGTCCATTTACATCTCAAGGAGAAAGCCCACTCCTTTGAGGACAGCAATGTCCAAATCCTAGACAGAGAGGACAGATGGTTTGAAAGAGGAGTTAAAGAAGCCATCTATGTAAAAGTAGAGAAACCATCCCTCAACAGAGGAGGAGGTCTCAGACACCACCTATCTCCAATTTACAATGCTGCCCTTTCATCCCTTCCCAGGAGATTCAACAATCTAGCCTCAAAGAACAACAACTGTTCACAAGTGGCAAGTGCCTCCAACGACTGTCGTTATAACACAATAGGGCACTAACGAAGTCGAAACCAACTTTCCATCAAAGGCAGTCATTTAAACGACTGTCGTTGGCACTTGGAGCACAAAAGGGAACCAGTGACATCATCACCCTTGTGAACGCCCACACAAGAGGTTAAATAGTGAGTCTCCACACCAGATAGTTGGACCAGTCCCAGCCTGGTCAGTTGCGTACATGAACTGATGAAGCCTCTTGGATGAGAGGTGAAACGTCTTCCTAGACAAATAACTAAGTCCAGTTGCTTTCGATTTAACCTCCTTTGAAATGTCTAACTTGAATTTAAAAGTTTAAGCAGAGACATGACATTTAGCCTACATACACTGTTTCATCACTTCATGCATGACTGAATTATCTCTGTCAAATAGAATAACAATGAAATTACGAATATAAATTCCCTAAGATGTTGCACAGGAGGGGTGCTCGTTTGGTTTAGTGGCTAGATCACACCCCATTTGAACATTGTTAACCTCTAAACCTGTGAATCACCGGTTTGACCCCTGACCGCGACAATCTTTACTGCATGTGATTCTCCTATCTCTCTCTGATTTCTTGTCTCTCTACACTGTCCTGTCCAATAAAAATAAAAACCTACCCAAAAAAGATGTTGCACAAAAGCATTACTAACTGAGTGTTGGACAAATGAACAAAAGCTCACTTACCAGAGGTGGAAACAGCAGGTATATTATCCATTGTTTTCAATGACAATTTGTCTGTTTCTGTTGTCCTGACAGTGGCAGTATGAAAGAAACTGACTTAAATTTCCAAATCAGCAACAGTGAGCAACAGTGGAGCTGAACTTATGAGAGCTGGGGAGCGACCTAATCCTACTAGACACCTGTGCTGCCGAAGAGAAATATGTTGGGTGTAGGACGACCTTTGGGACTATTCAAGAGGTTTGAGGGTGGTGCTAGACTGTAAACAGGGCCATTGACTCAGTAGCAGAGTGGACTCACACACACACACACACACACACACACACACACACACACACACACACACAGAGTATGGTTTCAAGTTCCAAACATTTTTACTCAGTAAACAGACAGGATCTTACACAGGAAAGCAGTCCGATATCAGCCAAACAAATCCAAAGAAGGCAAAGCAGAAATCCCCAAAAACGGTGAAAAACCAAGTCATACACTTTCTGGCAACACTAGTCAAAACATGAGAACAAAGCACACTGTGCACTGACAGTCTCGCAAAGAAGAAAGACAGGTTTATAGGGACAGGTGTGGTGTTACTGGTGGAAAAGAACGATGGAGCGTGACAGTGATAGCTGAATACTGACATCAAAATAAAACAGGAAGTCAGAGAATAATGAGAGACAGAGTCCTGAAAACCAATGGCTGGTGGAGAGGGTTAGTCAAATTTACCTCTACAGCGGTGTCTTACTGTAAGATGGCCACCAGAAAAACCATCAGGAACTATTTTGATAATTGATTATGACTGATGATTTTTTGCCTTAGTGAAGTGGTGAAGACGTGGAAAATAATGCCTACTATTACATTTCAGAATGAATAAATAACAATTAAAGCCTGCTTTATGGCTGAGGGCTTTGCGTTGTTATTATATGAGCTGAGATGATGTGTTGATTGACCATTTAGCTTAATGACTTAGAAAAAACTAAGAACCTTATTTATTGTTGGGTACAGCTAAGCCCATAACATATTATCACCAGAACATAAAATATAAACAGTTCAAATTCATTATCCCACTGGATATTTTTACAGTATCCATGAACGATTTGAGAACAGTGTTGGATACTTTTCTATGCTGCTTTAATGTGCTACTACACCTGTGATGTTTATAAAGAGTATCTGCGTTGGGTTTCAATCTTCACTTTGTGTGTGGGAAAAAACCCACTTGATGGTTGGTGATTTACATCTTTCAGAGGGATTCTACTCTTGATAACAAATGCTGCCAACCCCAGAGGTGATGTCAGAACCTGCTGCTGCTTAGTTTGCTCAGCCATTCAGACCTGATTCAGACACTCAGTTCTCCCCGAGCCCAACCTGTGCTCCCGTAGCCTACTCTGAGAGGGCAACTTCACTCACTGGAAACAGAAGATAAATGCTGTAGTAATTGATAACAACAATAACAATGCACATGTGTAATATTTTCAATGAACTAAAACCTTTTTGTCTACTCATGTCAAACTCACTGTATGGTGGAAGTGAACTCTTGCTCGCTGCAGCCTTCATAGATGGTGGCATTGGTTCATCAGGTTCTTGTAGAACAACTTTAAACATTCGGTCTATGAGCTCCTACTTCCTCCTCTTCCACTCCTCTTCGGGCTGTTTATGGAAGTTTTTTCTTCTGTTTGTCCTCTATGTTGAAGCAGTGGCCCTTGTTGCGAACTGTTAGATTCATTTTGTCAAGTAGCCCATCGTCTAGTAAAGGCTGGTAGAAGCTGATGACATTTTATCTGTTCTGACAATGCAGCTTGTGAATATAGGCAGGGCAGGTAACTGCTTTAGGGCCGGACGGTTAAACGTATCTAATAGCAACGTCTCAAAATAACAACCTATGGGTGATTACTGTCTGCCTGCACCTGTAAAAAATGTGCCGGTCTGTAGGCTAAATAATGATAAAATATCAAGGGTTTCCGTTTTCTCTAATGTGAAGATCTGCTAATATCGAGAATATAATATAGCCTATATAAAAAATCATGACATAGCAACTGGTGTTTGCCACAGTAGGTAAGGTAACGTTAGGCTAAAACAGTCACAGTTACTGAAAGTAATTACCATCTAACTTGGCAAAAATGTCTTTTTACGTAAAGTGCATGTGTCACACAC
>NW_028221078.1:0-8773 GCF_045865225.1 Trachurus japonicus | reverse complement strand
GCTTTTATGTGCCATTGAACCTGTATCTTCCATTATTTACTGGTAAGAGCATCAGGAAGCTCTGTTTTCATTTATCAGCTCTCCACTGAAAGTATAGAGCTTTTAAATGAAACTCAATTCCTCAAAGCTTTTGATATTAACTAGTCCTACAGTCCACTGCAGTTAACCGATTCATAATGATGGCTTGGTCAAAAGTCAAAGTGTTTGTTAGACTGCCACATGTGTTTGCAGTCTGTCACCTTCAGCCATATGTACATCAAATGTGTGTTGGGAGATTTGTGATGAAAAAGATGCTTGCAAAATGGCTTCACCACCTAATTCCATTTGTTTCATCAGCTTTCCTCACTTGATCTTTTGAATTTAACTACTTACATGAAGGAGAATCTCTGGCATTAACAGGTTAGTTAAAGCTGTAAGTACCACTGCTATACTTTTCATTTCCGCCCGCCTGTTTCAGTTTCTTGTATACATTAAAGCAAGATTTTGATTGAATAACACAAAATAAGCCTTTAACACTTCAAAAGCACTGTACACTGATGGCAGCCAATCTTTCATTATGATCCTATAAAATTACAGGAAAAAATTCATAGTTACTACCTTCATGTGCAATGCAATTTTTCAGCTTCTATCAAATATGAGCAGCAGTATCTCAACATACTTTGGTGCAATTGTAAATATTTGACATACGTTTACATCATACAAATTAATTGGTAAGTATGGTCTATACTGTAGTTTCCTGCATATCAGCCTGAACCTGCTGAAGAACACAGTTTTATGAAAAGAAGTCACATTTTCTTTCTTTCTTTTTTATAATGTGTCTATAAATATAATAATGAATTGGCTGGGGAAAGGTGTAAGTGTTGACTTAAAACTGTTTTAATTGTGCATTTTCATTTTGGTATCTAATGTTTGTTTTCTCTGTTTTAATAAAGCATTTCCTAAACTCAAATGTCTCAAATGTGTGGTAATTTTCCCCGCAGTGTTACTATGTTATGTATTTCAAAACTGTAAAGTACTGAGTTGGTCAAATGTTGTAAAATACTGAAGTAACAATATGCATCCGTGTGTGTAAGAGAGAGTGTTTATTATACACACATGATACGACCATGACCATGACCAAATGGAGTATTAAAATGCTGTTCGCATCAAGAATGTGACAGCTGTTCTGCAAAACAACTGTATAAATCTTACATTCACTATAATAATGATTTTTGATCAATTTTTGACGAGTTTGTCTGATTTTAATTAAACACAAGCTAATTCACAAAGGAGTTAAACACTGAAAACAGAAAATGATTCCATTTCAATAATGTGTAAAACAATAACAGCAGAAACAGGATTCAAAGCTTGTGTTTTCATAATCTGGACAAAGAATGTCTTACATACACCAAGTCTTTTGTTTGTCATGCAGACGAAAAGAGACTCATTTTTATATGTAAATTGATATAATAGAATAAATTGAGCAAAGTGTAATAATCAAATATTAATAACAAAAAAATAACATGTAAATTTAGATTTGCCAGAACTTGAACCAGGAACCATGAATACATACCTTCCTGTGATTCCATTCTTGTTAACTCTTTGACTACACCCTGCACTCTGTAGCCGTTCCTTTCAGCTGTTAGGATAGATACATTTTAGATACTGATAATGACTTCTGATCTAGCTATGTAGACACTGATTATTACCTCCAATCTATCTGCTGTTTTATCAACCACATATTACCTCAGTGATTAGAAGCACACACACACCTGCTGTAGAGTAGATGCACACTGCAGATCATAGCTAGTGTACAACATAATCCTTACCAATGTGAACACAGAAGTGATTGTACACCACATGTATCCCTCCTGAACGTACATCACATGCATTCCTCTTTATAGACTAACCTTTTATTGACTGTGAAACTTAAATGAATGTATTGATCGAGCTGTAGCATCCTGGAAGGCATAGCAAGGAAGGAGCAAGTGGAGGTCAGAAGGCCAGGAGGTTAAAAGTGCACACATATACTCATTTTATTAAATATATTAGATAAACATATGTTTCTTCTTTAATTAACCTCTTTATCAAGTATGTTAAAGGAATATATATTTTCTAAGTTGATCATCTGTCAGGCAGAACACTAGAGTTGTTCAAGCTAGTCTTACAACTCTTGTCAGTATTCTGCTTCTCAACGCCATCACTTTAGCAAGTTATTTTTGTGAGAATTGTTCAGTTTGGGCACTCTCGAAGGTTAAAGGGTAACATCAGAATGTTGTTCATCAGTAGAACCATTCATTCTGCTCTCCCTCTTGTAACAGATTTATGATCATCCAACACGAGGAGATGATACAAACAGGGAGCAAGACGTAGGCATGTGTCCTTGGGGGAGATAAGAAAGCAGGATGCTGATACCCACGAGAGGCCCGAAGCAGAGTAGGGAGGGTTCTTCTCTTTCAGGGCGCTGTCTCCAGAAGATTGGATGGTTCGTGTGCCAAGAGGCTGGGACCAGCCTGTGCACCAACGAAGGGAGAACTAAGTCTAAACCAAAGTTCCTCCCCATCAGTTTTAACCAATAGAAGTTAATTGCA
This sequence comes from Trachurus japonicus, assembly GCF_045865225.1. Classification (NCBI taxonomy): domain Eukaryota; kingdom Metazoa; phylum Chordata; class Actinopteri; order Carangiformes; family Carangidae; genus Trachurus; species Trachurus japonicus. The sequence continues at coordinate 6,203 of NW_028221078.1, read as the reverse complement.
CACACACATAGTGCGAAGTATATTAAGAGCTTGTAACGTTTTTCGTCATTCTTCTCTGGGCGGGTGGTTGCAGCTAACTGCGATTTCCTTAACAGTGAAGATCCTTGTACAAGATTTTAATGATCCAACTTTAATAAATGGTCAACTAGAACGTCGTTGTTTGTCCTCACTCTCAAATCAACGAACACGCTTTGTTGTACTTTTTTATGAAATGTTTAATGTATCTATCCTAACACAGCCAAACCTTTTTAACTGGGTGTGTCTCTTCCTGAATCATCAGTTTCTTTGGACTCATTTGCGGTTCTTGATAAATATCTGCTGCTAAAATAGAATAAAAAAACATTAAAAAGAAAAAAAAAGACCTGTGCAATCGTCTTTTATAAATCATACATTTCACCTGGTTATGTCTCTTCCTGAGTAGGGTTTATCTGGTTTCACATATAGTCCCAGCATGACAGAGGTTTGATACTTTTGAACCACAGGCTCAGTTCCACACAAACAATCTCCCTGTAAGATTCAGCTTAAACTGAAAAACAGTTACGGAATTTTTGTCTGTGATTTATTACTTTCTACTCGAAACAGTTCTAGTTCTTTTATGTAGGCTATTAGATAAGTTTAGGTACGGTTTGGTTTAGTTCTACATCTACAGGAATGTATGCTGCACTTTGTTATGTGTTATAGGGAGACACTGGACACCTTGTTTGTGAGAAGAAGACATTCTTTTGTAACAGTTTTATGACCAGAGAGGCCCAAAGTTGATACAAACCATGGAGGATAGGGAGAAGAACGATGCAAGTGTCCTTGAACGTCTTACCCGAATATGGAAGGGCCGGAAACAGAGTAGGGAGGTTTCTCTTTTCAGGGTGCTGTCTCAGAGGATTGGGTGGATCGTGTGCCTAAGGAGGCTGGGACCAGCCTGTGCACCAATGATGGGAGAGCTAAACCATAGTTCCTCCCCAACTGTTTTGACCAATAGAATTCTTTACACACACATAGTGCAAAATATATGTAATGGTTTTGTTTATCATCATTCTCTCTGTGCTGGTGGTTGCAGATAACTGCTTGCAGACTGTGATTTCCTAATCAGAGACGATCCTTGTACAAGATCCTTTTTAATGATCCAAATGAATAAATAGTTAACTGGAACGGTGTTGTTTGTCCTCTCTCAAATAAACCAACACGCCTGACAACTTTGGTGACCCCGATGTGATTTGAGAAGAGGCCCCTAGAGATTGGAGACCAGGACGGACGGCCTTCGCTGTGACCGGGATCACTCCTCTGGACTCCTTATCACTCACAGGGGTGCCCCAGAAACAAGGTAAGCACACACCTGTTGTTTAATAGAACCAAATTCTGCAAGATTTAATATTCAAAATTTTTGTGAGTGTGGAGGAGGGAAGGTTGAAATGAATAAATGCCTAAAATTGGATCTTTAAATACTATTACATGGTTTAGTAGAGGAAGGGCCCATAAAAGCTACAAAAATATGAGTTTGTGTTGACATAACAAAGAACTGCATTAAGGTTGGAGTCCTTTTGCCTGGGATTAGAGTCCCAAAGGCCTAGCAGTAACGAGTTAAAGTTCAATAAAGGTTAAGATAAAAACTGATGACATCAGCAGGCTTTAAAAAAACAACCCTCTCAATCTTCATTTTTTGATATCCATCCATATCAATTAATCATGCATAAAGTAGCCTAGTCCCATACACTGGGAGAAAAGGAAGATGGTGAGAAGAATTGGGGATCTAGGAGGGTCAGAGGGAGGCGAAAGATAAGAACGTGAGTAGACATTACATGCCCGAGACCCTTAAAATTATGATTTACTAATCTAACAGTTAAGTAAGCACTACATGCCCATAATACATAACAAATTGGACCAATATATATTAACAAATTAATAAATACATAAAAACTTAATTACAGAAAAAGAGGTGTTTTGCCGTGAGAGGACTCCTCTGGACTGAAGAGAACAATTGTGCAACTGCACACCTTGAATGGCGCTGAACAAACTGAAGACTCAACTGGAAGAAATGGATGAGACTGAACAGCAAAGGCACTCCTCAAGCCACAAGTCATCTGATAACCCGCCCCAGTACAAGTACAACCTTAGATCAAGAGACTATCCCTTAAGACTCGGTGGAAATGGAAGACCTGTGTACTACGCCCCCTTCCAATACAGAGACATGGAAGGGCTTGTGGAGAAGCTGCCACCCCTGAAACGAGGAGCACGCCTATGGATAGCAGAATTAGAAAGCCTCACTGCCAGAGACGTCTTGTGTGTCGGAGACATCAGAGGACTATTGGTCAGAACGGAAGGAGCGTCAGACGCGACCCGTCTCCTGAGACAAGCAGGAGTAACACACACGGTCCCCAATGACACCCCCTTCAATCAACATCGACACAATTTGTGGGCAGCACTAAAAAACTGCTACCCAACACCACCAGACTTTCTCGCTGTGAGATCACTGGTAATGAATGAGGGGGAGGACATCCTGGCATATCTAAAGAGAGCAGAAGAAGCTTGGGAACACCACATTGGGACAAGACATGATGCAGACCTGTTAATGACATCCTTTTTCAGAGAACAGTGCCAGAGAGGCATGCCAGAACCAGTACGAGAGAAACTGGATGACGTGATGGCACTACTGACCAAGACAGAGTCAGAATGGAGAAAAAACGTCATCCACTGGTTCCGACACTACAGCTCCCAACTGGCTGCAGAGAAACTCGAAATGGACCATCTGAGCAAAGCGCTAGCCAAACAGCAACTACCTGACAACATTGCTTTACTCAAAGAGAAATCCAAGACTGAACAGATGGTTGCAAACACCCTGGCGCCCGTTCCAGAAGGACCACCACCCCCACCAGCCCCTCCCCAAGCTGCACAATATACCCCTGCCCCTCCCCAAGCTCAACAGTATACCCCTGCCCTTCCCCAAGCTCAACAGTATACCCCTGCCCCTCCTCAAGCTCAACAGTATACCCCTACCCCTCCTCAAGCTCAACAGTATACCCCTGCCCCTCCTCAAGCTTATGTGTGGCCAGGAGTACAGTATGCACCGGACCCTCCCCAAGCTCAACAGTATACCCCTGCCCCTCCCCAAGCTCAACAGTATACCCCTGCCCCTCCTCAAGCTCAACAGTATACCCCTGCCCCTCCTCAAGCTTACGCCCAACCCCAACAACCAGCCCTCATCATCGTGTATCAATCTCCCCCGCAACCACCTCAAGACCAATGGACACCAAGAGGAAGAAGAGGAACCTATCAACGACGAGGCCCCCAGCAATCACATGGACAATGCCATGGGTGTGGTGAATACGGACACTGGATCAGAGAATGTCCAAACAACAACTGGAACACATAGAGGAGGAAGAGGTGGCCCACGCCCAAACCCAACGTCAAATGTCACAGACGGCCTGGACCCAAAGTGGCTATCAACCTGACTGTTGACGGGTTCCTGAGTCTACTGTAAGTCAGCTGATCCCACCTGCAGCAGAGCCAATGGTGACCTGCAAGATAAATGGTGAGAAGTATGAACTGATGGTTGATACTGGAGCTGCAGTGTCAAGTATCAACAACCCCCTGCCCCTCTCTTCATAGACTCTCACCATTGTCGGGTACTTAGGAAAACCACAAGTTCAACGTTTCACAAACCCATTGGCTGTAAAATTTGGACCCCAAAGACTACAACACCAGTTCTAATACGCCCCTGACTGCCCCGTAAACCTGCTGGGAAGAGATGTCCTGACGTAGCTGGGCCTCACTATACAGTGCAGCGACCAAGGCCTACTCATCCACCCCCCATCTGAACCCCCAACACTACATGCCAGAATCCTCTACATGGCCCCCACCCAAGATCCCACAGATAAACTTACTGAAGTTTTCAGGACACGCTTGTTCTCAACAATAGAGAAGACGCCACATGTCCAATATACTTACATGGATTGGAAACCGTGGATACATACTAAGCTCACACAAAGACCCACCAGAACCTCTGCACTGCACCTACAACTTCATCACGGCCCCTGATGAGGCAGAAGACAAAGAAGGATGAACAGAGACTTTGGAAATTGGAGACATCTACCTAGTTAAGGAGGGAGTAACAGGAGGAAACGACCTGCTCATGTCAGTCATGGTGTCCATCGCAGACTTGGCGGCCATTCTCACCCATCGCAGTTGTTGTTGTATCCCATGCCTTAGAACACCATTTGATCACCACTGCCCTGTCCAAAGAGTCTCACCCTCCCTCTTATCAAATGCCTTTGCTTGCTGATGTTGGAGATCAAGTGGTGCCAGAGGCAGACAGTGAGTTGGAGTATGACCGTAAGCTCATCACAGTGGCCTAAAAGGTTCAGGCAAATCTGAGCATTATAGCCTTATGACTGTTGATTAAAATTGAAAATGTACACTGAAGATTTCTAATGAGCACTGAACATTTATCCTTACACTGGTGATTACTGTTTAGAACTGGACACTTAATGTTTACTGAATAAAGTTCTCTTTCATTGATTAAAGGGATAGTTCACCCAAAATTCAAATTTCACTCATTATCTACTCACCCTCATGTCGACTAAGGGCTGGGAGAGTCCTCCGTGCCTTCTCTGAGTTACAGCGGGGCTCCGTGCAGCACTGCATGTTGGTGCATATGACGGTCGCGAATGGGCCTCACTTTTCTTCGTCCAAAAAGACACACCAAAAAAACATCCAAATACCTCCATAGTCATAGCCATTGCATTGACACCCAGTTCACGGCTCCGCAAATCACGTGAGATTCCGGCAGAGCAACACTGGGAGCTTCCGCTACAAACAAGCTTAGTAGATAGACTTATTTAATTTTTTTCGGAACAATTTCTCATGTTGGGGCTTCAATACAAGAGGGAAATTACAGACGAGCACTATGGAGGTATTTGGATGTTTTTTTGGTGTGTCTTTTTGGATGAAGAAAACCGTCATATGGACATGCAGTGCTGCACGGAGCCCCGCTGTAACTCAGAGAAGGCACGGAGGACTCTGAAACTTCTCCCAGCCCTTAGTCGACATGAGGGTGAGTAGATAATGAGTGAAATTTGAATTTTGGGTGAACTATCCTTTAAGATACTCTTTAAACAATGTGATAACTGAGCTGAAATGTCCTGTTGAATGATGAGATGGAATGAAGCATTAGTGTTACAAAGGATTAATACAGTGAAGAGAAAGGCCAGGATGTTTAGAGTGATTTATACTTTTACACTATGAAGAAACAAAGACAATCAGATGTTTTTTGCTATGATTTAATGTTATGTAGAAAACAAGTTTATTCAAGCTAAATTTGTTTTGTATTTAGTTACCAGTTATAATTACTCAAGTATGTGTGATGCACTTGTGTTTTGGCCCTTCTGTTATGTGTTAAAGGGAGACACCGGACACCTTGTTTGTGAAAAGAAGACATTCTTTTGTAACAGCTTTATGACCAAAGAGGCCCAAAGTTGATACAAACCAGGGAGGATAGGGAGAAGAAACAGAGTAGGGAGGTTTCTCTTTTCAGGATGCTGTCTCAGAGGATTGGATGGATCGTGTGCCTAAGGAGGCTGGGACCAGCTTGTGCACCAACGATGGGAGAGCTAAGTCTAAACCATAGTTCCTCCCCACCTGTTTTGACCAATAGAATTAATCAATCACTCACTCTCACTCTCACTCTCACTCTCTCACACACACACACACACACACACGTAACGATTTCATTTATCGCACAGACTGCGAATTCCTAATCAGAGATGATCCTTGTAAGTGATCCAATTTAATAAATAGTTAACTGGAACGTCGTTGTTTGTCCTCTCTCAAATAAACCAACATGCCTGACATCTCTCAGTGGAAATAAAAACTTAGCAAGAAGTGCACACAAAATGAATAACAAACACAACAACAACAATAAAAACAACACCCTGCAGGACTTATGTGAGTAGAAGCCAAGACTTAGAGAAGGGGGAAGAAATGTAATTAATTATATCAAAACAACCCTTTATTAATTACACTTTGCAAGTAGAAATATTTTTGCTGCAGCTCAAATCTTTAACCTTTTGACAATGAGTCAAATCTTTTTTTTTTGTGTGTGTGTGTGTGTGTGTGTGTGTGTGTGTGTGTGTGTGTGTGTGTGTGTGTGTGTGTGTGTGTGTGTGTGTGTGTGTGTGTGTGTGTGTGTGTGTGTGTGTGTGTGTGTGTGTGTG
>NW_028221077.1:0-66269 GCF_045865225.1 Trachurus japonicus | reverse complement strand
TGAATTGTTGAAATAGCACAAAGTATGAAGGACTAGAAGAAGACCGTAAAAAGGCGGAAGAAAATGGCCAAACAGAAGAACAATAGTGTGACTGCTTCAGCAGTCACACTAACTAGAAAATTTCCTCTCGGGAAATTTTGAATGGGCCACGGGGCTACTGCGGGTTGTGCCATCTCTGTCAACATGGGAATCAAACCCACGATCTTAAGGTCAAGACAGAGCTGATCAGACAGACACATGATCATCTTTCTATAAGCACTGATATGGAGGAGCTGTAACCACATTAGGTTACCTGTGTGTGTGTGTGTGTGTGTGTGTGTGTGTGTGTGTGTGTGTGTGTGTGTGTGTGTGTGTGTGTGCGTGTGTGTGTGTGACTGTAATCACATGAAGCTGGCTCTAGAGTCTGTGTGTGTGTGTGTGACTGACTTGTCACATAGTTTAGTTAGTAGCTGCATCCTGTGTCAGTCTGATTTAGCTGTGTCTGTGTTTATAAACATTTAAACGAGCGCAGGTGGATTGTTTATGAAGTTAACGAGCCCTGGCTGAGGATCAAAGAGGTTACCACGGCGATAGGGGCCCCGCAGGCTGAGACAGACAGAAACGTGGAGAAAAACAGCCATTTTCTGCCTCTAAACCGGCCTCACAATTAGGCTTAGCATGACAAAACGGTAACTCCTATCAGAACAAAACACAGATCAATGTTGCTCTAAGGACTTACTGAAAATTTCGGTACGATTTGGTGTTTCTACAGTAAATATTTTGGCGACGCTGGCAGTTTTAAAACATCAGGCCGTTCTGCTCCTCTCAGAAAATATTTGTATTGGACTCAATGAGGAGCAGGGACAGACGTGGCCGCACTCAGAGGCTGATTCTGTAAGTTCTGTAAGTCTCTCTGATATTTTGAGCACATGACATGAGAGATAACAAGTTTGTCTTACAAATTCTGAAAAAATTATGTCTGTAGAGTGTAAATTGTGGCCGTGGTGGCAATTTATCCAGAAAAAATACAGAATGTTTCTTCACTCTCTCCCACTCTAACCGATGATGTCACGCACTCTGACACGAACATTCCATGCAATACACACCCATTATAAACTCATAATTTCTCCAAAAATGATCATGGTCATTGATCAGGGATTGATCAAAAACTATATGACCTATCAAAACGTGGAGTAATACGACAATACACAAGACTTGTGTCTACTGTTTAAAGTTTAAATGGAGTCTCTAGGTGAAAGTATGCCTGAGCAGTAGACTTTTGTTAAACTCCAATGATTGGTCTTTTTCGGTCTTTTTTTTTCGCCCGTCCCATTGACTTACATGCAAAATTTTTGCGCAGTTTTTCGCGACTACGTCGCGAAAAATTCGTAAACTGTTGAGAAAAGTAATAGCACCCCGATCCCGATCAGGACGCACGTTTTGATATATAATATGTTGCTACTATACTAGTAGCGAATCGAAAATCGTCCGGAAGATGAAGGAGAACTAGAAAAAGCATTTCAAAGAATGGAAATGGTGTGACTGCTGATAGCAACTGAACGCTGTTGCAGAATTAGCAAATAGTGCAAGCAGTGATCACCATACAAATGTTTGACCAAGGTTGGATTCGAACCCACAACCTCATGGTCATTAGACTTCCACTCTGCCTCTAGGCCACAGTGCACACACAGTTGCAGAGACTGTTGTCTGTTAATGATCTGCACACTGTCAACATCAAGAAAGCTTGAGAGTCAAGCTTGAATGACTTAGAATGAAAATTTCTGTGAATTTCAGGCTGAGAGCAGCAGTTTCAACATGAAGCAAGTTATCAGAAGTCAACAGAGGACGACTGGGAAAATAATTCACTATAATTGTTGTTGAGGCAAGATTTGAACCAGCAACCTTCAGGTCTCCAGACCAGCAAGCTAACCACTAGGCTACAGACAGAGACAGTATGTGAGGGGTAAAGAAAACCTTTGATAAGAGGATCACTGGCTTCTGCTTAAAAAAAAAGTAAGGAATCGAACCCATGACCTCATGATCAATAAACCTTTACTCTGCCACTTCGCCACAGAGAGCACAGACATAAGCATGTTGCCATTGTAATGTGATGATGTGCTGCAAACGGTGGCAGAAGCAATTAATGCGTCTCTTAACAAACACCTGTAACCAACTGGACTACAGACAGAGTTGTGGAGAACTCTCAGCATTGGCCTGAATGAGAGCAGAGAGCTCCCTGGCTGCATTTAAAAAATATTTTAAATTATTATCTAAGTCTCTTTGCATTTTTGACCAGAATTTTAGCCAGAAGACAAGTGTGGCTACAAAACTGGAGAAAATAATTTGTCTAGAGTTTAATTTGCAGAAAAAGTTTAACTATTTGAAAAAGTATAAATAGTTAAAAAGAGAAAAGTAATGCCGATAAAGTTCAAAAAAAGCTGCACGTTTTGATATATGAATTGTTGAAATAGCACAACACCTAACACACTAACCATATGGCCACAGAGAACCTGAGTTACAATGAGCTTTATACTATGAGGAATCAAAGACTGTCCAATGACAGCTGAATAATTGGAATCAAAAGTCAAGCAATGATGTGAAATGACTGAGGCAGGAATCGAACCCATGACCATATGATCACTAAACCTTTACTCTGCCACTCGGCTACAGAGAGCACACTGCTTTCAAGACTGTTGTCATTCATTGTAATGTGATGATGTGCTGCAAACTGGTATGAGTAATCAAGGAGATAACAAACACCTGTAACCAATTGAAGGCGGGGGAGGAGAGCAGAATTCAACATAACATAACAAGAGTTCTTCCCTTGGATTCGAACCAGTGACCTTAGGGTTGGCAAGCAGCCACCCTAACCCCTACACTACAGTGGAGTTGTGAAGTAGAGAGGTTGAGACTTTGATGAATGTGAGATTTTTCAATGATGTTTAAAATAAAGAGTAATTAGTATAAATTAGCCACACCAAGTAAGAAGAGGACTTTTTTGTGACCTGTGACTATTTTTTGGTGAATTAAAATGAATTAAAAAGCACTTAACAGCAAGTTACAAAGTTGAGCTCCTTCTCCTGCTGATGTGAAAAAAATGCATTGAGCTGAATGGGAGCAGAGAGCTCCCTGGCTGCATTTAAAAAATATTTAAAATTATTATCTAAGTCTCTTTGCATTTTTGACCAGAATTTTAGCCAGAAGACAAGTGTGGCTACAAAACTGGAGAAAATAATTTGTCTAGAGTTTAATTTGTGGCCGTGCTGACAGTTTAGCCAGAAAAACTCTAGAATGTTTTTTTGCCTCTATCCACTCTGACACCACTCTGGCTCTGCTCGTTAGACGCAACACACACACATTATAAAGCTGAAAAAAATCAGAAAAAGTTAAATATTTGAAAAAAGTATAAATAGTTAAAAAGAGAAAAGTAATGCCGATAAAGTTCAAAAAAAGCTGCACGTTTTGATATATGAATTGTTGAAATAGCACAAAGTATGAAGGACTAGAAGAAGACCGTAAAAAGGCGGAAGAAAATGGCCAAACAGAAGAACAATAGTGTGACTGCTTCAGCAGTCACACTAACTAGAAACAGCATTTCCTAACGGAACATGCGTGTGAATGCTGAAACCCAATGCTGAACCATGCTGAATTAGCAGAATAAATTGACAAAGACATGCGGAATGGCATACAAGAAACATGTCCATGGAAGGAATTGAACCCACAACTCCATGAGTGGTAACCTAACACACTAACCATACGGCCACAGAGAACCTGAGTTACAATGAGCTTTATACTATGAGGAATCAAAGACTGTCCAATGACAGCTGAATAATTGGAATCAAAACTCAAGCAATGATGTGAAATGCCTGAGGCAGGAATCGAACCTATGACCTTATGATCATAAAGCCTTCACTCTGCCACTCGGCTACAGAGAGCACACTGCTGTCAAGACTGTTGTCATTCATTGTAATGTGAAGATGTGCTGCAAACTGGTATGAGTAATCAAGCAGATAACAAACACCTGTAACCAATTGAAGGCGGTGGAGGAGAGCAGAATTCAACATAACATAACAAGAGTTCTTCCCTTGGATTCGAACCAGTGACCTTGGGGTTGGCAAACGGCCACCCTACCCCCTACACTACAGTGGTGTTGTGCAAAAGAGGTTGAGACTTTGATGAATGTGAGATTTTTCAATGATGCTTAAAAAAAAAGTAAGGAAAGTGCAGAAATTAGCCACACCAAGCAAGAAGAGGACTTTTTTTGTGACCTGTGACTATTTTTTGGTGAATTAAAATGAATTAAAAAGCACTTAAAGTCCCACTCCCGCGACCCTTTTCGGCCATTTTAAAACCAGCTCATTAGCCATGCACATTAGCAATGCACCTCTGGGGGGTGGGCGGAGACTGCGCTGCTCTGCACCCGCCCAGCCACCTCCTCGCACCCCACCCCCCCGCTTGCTGACAGCTGGACATTGTACAATTACAGATTCAGCGCGTTTAACGTAAAACTCCACACTGGGATTCGATCCCAGACTGGTGCATAGTCCTTGCTCACAGTGCAAGCTGCTCTACCAGGTGAGCTATACCTATTATACCTTGACAGCTACACCGAGCTGTGAAGGCTTTCACCTCTGAGCCAGATGCAGACCGGGGCGGGAGCTTGTAGCACTAGTGCCCTCCCCTGGAGCTGTGACACCCTCAACTCCAGTCTTCCTGAAACTGCCAGTTTGAGTCTGCCATTGGTTCACAGCAGTTTGAAGGCAGAAAAACTCTGAAATGCAATTTTGCACTTCCTTCTCTGCTGATAAGTGCTCTAACACAAGAAAAATGCCACAGGAACATGTGAAAAGCTCAAAAAACACGATTTTCACGGGAGTGGGTCTTCAAAGCAGATATCAGTGGAATGTTTTTGTTAATATGAGTCCTAAATAGTCCTATTTTCCGTCAGCAATCACTTACATGAAGTATTTCAGCCTAAACACGAGTCTCTCCGTCACTCTGCTCTGCTGTAACCCGAGGAGAAAATTTTCCTTGTGGGATACAAGTGTTATCCAATGAGGAGAGAGAACGGCATGAAGGGCTGTGTGTGCAGCCAGGGATGCGCGTGAATGTGGTGACGTAGCACGAGGACCAATTGATGCCTGACAAGGGCGGGGGCTGCTAACTCATGGTGCGTTCAAGGAAACTCGTACTTTGTGTTTTTCCTTCCTGTGAAGTCATACCAGTTCGATCTGGTACGAGTTCACGGGTCGGAAGTTACGAGTGGCCGTTATAGGGAACTTTCACAGACAACAGGACGGTAAAAACACGAGCTACGGGTTACCTGGAACGCTACCAAGTCGTAGTTGTGACTTGAAGCTGTAACTTACGGTTTCAAAAGCCTGCCTTGAACACAGCATTAGCCGAAACGGCCGTGCCACTGATATCTGCTTTAACAGCAAGTTACAAAGTTGAGCTCCTTCTCCTGCTGCAGAGCAGAGAGCTCCCTGGCTGCATTTAAAAAATATTTTAAATTATTATCTAAGAATGGAAGAAATGAAGAATGGAATGGAATTGTTTGTTTGTGTATGTGTGCATGTGTGACTGTGTGTGAGTGTCTGTGTGTGTCTGTGTGTGAGTGTGATACCTGTGTTTGTGCGTGGACATCCTCTGTCAGTCTGGTTTATCATGTGTGTGTGTGGGGCTGTGTTTAAAAACATCTTAACGAGCGGCCAGGCTGCACCTGCACTTGTTCTATTTATAGACTTTGATAACGAGCTGGCCACTACAGCTGGACCAACTGCACACAGAGCAGAGCAGAGCAGAGAGATTTGAGCTCAGTGCAGCTTCTGAAAACAGCCCATAAAAAGAGAACCGTAACTCTTATCAGAATGTGGCCATGTGACTACTGGGGCAAGGAGACCTTCCTGAGCACATTGATGTGCATTAAATGTTTGTAGGGCAAAAAACTTTTCTCAGGGTCGCAAGGTAGAAAAGGGGGGCATTTCTGCTTTTCTAAAAAAATCAGCTCCTACTTTTATATTGAAGTGGATGAGCCACTGGAGCGGGTCTAGCTGGACAATTAGGCTCATTGAGACAATTCTGTAAGTCTGTCTGCTGTTTTGAGCACATCAGATGAGACACGACAAGTGTGGCTACAAACCAGTGAGGAAATCATGTGTCTAGAGTTTAATTTGTGGCCGTGCTGGCAATTTATCCAGAAAAAATCCTGAATGTTTTTTCGATCCCTCTCACTCTAACGATGATGTCACTCACTCTGACCCAACCCCATACACACTCATTGAAAAGTGTGAAATTTGTCAGAAATCCTCATGTGCTTTTAAAGGATTTATCTCAAAAACGGTACAAGCTATGAAAAAGTTGTAAATACAGGATGAATACATTAGAAGTTTGTCTACAGCTCAGGATTTGAATGAAGTCTCTAGCTGAAAGTATGTGGACGCTTTAAAGGCTGAAAGAAGTAAGAAGATTTGAAGAGTTTCAAGACTGTTCCAATGCATTCTCTATGGGAAAAAAAAATCAGAAATAGTTGAATATTGCAAAAAGTATGAATAGTTGAAAAGAGAAAAGACATAGCACACCTGTCCCGAAAAGGCTGAACAATTTGATATTTGAATTGTTGAAATAGCACAAAGTATGAAGGACTAGTTACATGACGAAGAAAGGCAGAAAATGGCCGAACCGAATAACAATAGTGTGAATGCTTCCAGCATTCACACTAATAAGAAAAAATCCACACAATAACAGTAGTGCCCGGGCTTCGCCCGGGCACTGGTCCCTGCAGCGATTTCATAGCTGTTGGACCAGTGCCCGGTGCGATTGCCCGTGGCCCTAAATATTCTCTTGGTCTTAAAATATTACTCAAAATGCCCCGAAACGCTGGCACATGGCACTGACCATTTTATAAAAGGGCTGGCACTCAAAGAGTTAATCAATTAATGCGCGGGTTTCTGAACCAAACGGAATCGATAAGGGAATCGTTAAAGCAGACACGCACACGATTCCAAGAATTGATCCAAGTTGGAACCGGTTCCGAAGAGGAACCGGTTTTCGATACCCATCCCTAATCATCATCATCATCATCATCATCATCTTACAACAGCAGCAGCAGCATAAACAACAACGACAATAAAAGTAGGCTATACCACCAAAACTCATCTCAAGATTGTTTATTGAAAGACAAGTTGTCGCGTATGACAGAATGACAGACATACCGCAGCCTACTTCTCAATTCAACATTGTCCTCGCAGTTCTGCCGTGGACTTAGTCTGGGGCCGTTGACTCGCTGTTTTGGTAGGAAACGGATCCAGGGCGAGAGAGACAGACCTTTCCTTCAAAATAAAAGCACCAAGCTAATAAAATGTGGTAAAACTCTTTAATTTAAGGAATATAATTTACAAGAAAGTCCCCGAGCCATTAAGTTAACATTTTGCTTTTATTGTATTACAAGTTAATGTTTATTTGATAAGTTTTATGTTGGTGAATACTTTTATTTTGGTGAATTTGGTGATTTCGGTATCCGCTACAGACAGGAACCAGAATGCAAACTAATTGGGAGGTAACTGACACCAGGCTCTTCGCTTGTCTGAAGAGCCTGGTGATGCGAGGCTACGTGGACTGCAGTAACACGCTGGTGGGCGTTCCTGTCGGAGGCGGTCATTTGCTGTGGAGAGAGTAGGTACCACCCCGATGGGCGTTCCCGCTGGGGTCAGTCATTTTCTGGCAAGCAGTCTGTAACCCCCGGTTACTAGACCGATTAAATAAATAAATAAAAATTACTAGACGTATTAAATAAATGAAGAGTTCTTTTCCAAAACGCTATAAATCCATTTTAATAGTTTTCCAGAAAATTACATTTTTTACCTAGACCCACCCATTTTGTTAATATTTAATTTATCCTGTTAAAATGATTGTTGGCTCAGTCTGGACATGTTGAACAATGATTATTAAATCAAACAACAATATTGTTGATTAAAAACTCAAAGTTTATTTTATTTTTTCTCAAAACGCTATAAATCCACATTTAAAAAAACAAAAATTGATGGTTTCTGTCTTGAAAAACCAACCAACATGACATGAGAACATCACTGAGGTGCTGCGTGTCTCTCTCTCTCTCTGTGTGTGTGTGTGTGTGCGTGTGTGTGTGTGTGCGCGCGTGTGTGTGTGTGCGCGCGTGTGTGTGTGTGCGCGCGTGTGTGTGTGTGTGTGCGCGCACGTCGGGGGGAGGGAGGGGGGCGGTAATGATGTCTGTCTCTTTACATGTTAAACAAAGAGAACTATGGACTATGGAAGTTTTAATAGTCAAAATACAGACGCTATCATGATGTGAGCACATGTTGCTGTAAACAAAAATACGTCTTTGCTGTAAAAAAAAAAAAAAAAAAATCGATCGTTGATACGGAGGACACGCGGCGTTACGGGGGGGGGGGGATGCGGGGGCTGTGGGGGTATACTTAACGGCACAGTGTCCACCACATAAACAGATACAGTAATTAACACAGAACCCAGAAACTACTGAATGAAATGACTGAAAACAGACCTGGGTTCAGAGCACCGCCATGTTGGACTGCATGGAGCTGCTCATAGAATTCGGAGGAGAGGGAGGAGAGGGAGGAGATGTCGCGTTTTGGCTAAAAATAGACTTGGCGCTTATCGCGGTTTGGAGGAGAACTGCATCTTGCGGTGCCTTTTAAACAGGGAAATGTAGCGATTTGACGTGATACGTTGATGGAGCAGTGTAATAGGCTCAGTACACAGCAAAATGGCGTGACGAACTCATTTTTTTAAAATTTGGCGTTTATCGCGTTTTGGAAAAGAGCTCTTCAAATAATATTTTTATTTAGGTGACTACTGGATTGATATTTAGGCTACATTATTTAAATTAATAAATAATTAAATAATTAATAAATAATAATTAATTTAGGCACAGTAACCATAACAACTGTCCCTGTATAAAAAGCCTGTGTGAGCCCGGAATTCTCACTCTAGCTGCACTTGAGGGACAACTAGAGACAAGGGCTGTGTTCGAAATCATCCACTCACTCACTCACTCCCTATCCACTACATCATGTATATGATATAGTGGACTACATCATGTACACGATGTAGGGAATGACGGGAGGAGAATTCGGACACTAGACGGTAATTTTCTGGACGTGGTTGCGTCAGCAGATGCGCCAGGTATTGCTGTGACGTAAGCGGACGCGCCGAGAATCATGTAAACACACCGGACCGGTCGGGAGCAGTTAAAAGATGTGATTTTTCATGGTGGTTTGTTTCTTGGTCAATAAACTGTTGAAATATCAATGGTGTGTGAGTCTGGATTTGTCAACTACTGTTTGGTGTCCTCATTGTGAGCTGTAACGGATTGTGCACACGCTAGTCCGTGCGATCTAGTGGCAAAGTAACGTCTCTGCTAACAGCCAGTAGCAATTTAGCTTGTAGGCTATCGGCTACTTTTCTGTTGAAAACAGTTGCCTCACAGTTGTTACTTGATGAAAAATGGTACCCGCTGTTGTTTGGATGCTGCTCGCCCAACTCCTGCTTCTCAGGCATCGACGAAGACGAAGGCAACAGCATCTTAGGCGTTTAACGCACTATTTGTTGATTCGCCGACATCAACTGGTAAATAACGGCAATACATCTTAGCTAACATGCTAACTGATACTGATACAGTATTGTGAAACCTATTAGCACAAGTAATTTTCTTAGACGATTTAGTGAATGACCACGGAATGAAACAAACTAATTTAATATGTGTAACATATCACTTGATAAAAAAAAATTTAGACACCTTATCTCAGCGATCCTGATGTCGTAATTATGAGATCCTGATGTCGTAATTACGAGATAAAGAAAAAGGAAATGTCTATAAATCCGCTCTTGTTGTCTTAATAGATGAATGCTACGGTGGTGCAGTGGTTAGAGCAGTTGCTACCCATACAGGAGACCGAGGATCGAATCCTGGGTGGAGCACATCGTTCTCTTTTTGTATATTAGGCCACTGTAGCCTACATTATTAGACAGCGGGGGACACACCGGCCCACGTTAACCGATTGTGCCGTTCATACACACCAAAGACCCCGGTGCCCGGCCGCCGCTGCTGCCGCTGCTGCTGCTCCGGAGGGGAAGGCGAAGCTCACTGCCGCTGGGGGCGGCCAGGCAGGGGAGGCGATCAGTGAGCTTCGCCTTCCCCACCCAGGGAAGGCCATCCTGGCAGTTAAGAGGAGAAACTTTCTGCTTCTAAGTTGTTAAGTTTAGGAGCAGCGGAGCGGCTCGCGGCTGCAGCTCAGTTCACTTCACACACTGAGAATGGAGTTTGTTTTCTTCCGGTAGACGTAAATACGTAACACGTGTACCCCCTGTCCAATCAGAACGCTTCCCGACCCCCAGACGTTAAGCAGAATTAAATAAAGGCGATTTAATGTGTTTTCCATGTTAACCCCAATTCTGAATTATTATTTCCGTGTAAACTCGAAGGAGAATATTTTAATTCCAAACTATTTAATTCAGAATAATTAATTCCAAATTAAAAAACATCATGTAAACGATAAGCCCCACCACGGAATTCCATCCTCAGTCTCCCGTGTGAGAGGTAACTGCTCTATCCACTGTACTACCATGGACCATTGATTCTAATTGAGACAAGAGCGGACTTAGACATTCCTTTTTCTCTATCTCATAATTACGAGATCAGGATCTCATAATTACGAGAAAAGATCTCGTAATTACGACATCAGGATCTCGTAATTAAGATAAGGTGTCTAAATTTTATTTTATCAAGTGAATGCAATGCGCTTCCGTCAGTGCTTAATTTGTCCATGTGTAGGTCCCGGAACACTGAGAGGGTGCTGTTCCGGGGGGGGGGGCAGAGGGGAGGAGCGCACAGGAGCGCACAGGAGGCGAGACGTGCGGCGTGCGTAACGGCGCTTAAATGACTTTTAACACACCTGAAAAATGACCCCGATGCGGTGAAATTCAGAGGTATAAGAGCTCACGTCGCTACGGCTTTTATCTGAGTTCATCATCTTCCTCATGCTGTCCCCTGGCTGTCTCTGTGTCCGTTGCGCCATAGCGCTTCAGCACCATTCAAGTCATCCCGAACGGGTTCCGGACACGGAGACCCAGATCCGACAGTGCAATTTGTCCCACCGGCAGGCAGAGGATGAGGTCGGCTTCACTCCCGTCAGTCTTCACAGACAGTCCACAAAGTTGGAAGAGTTTTGTTTGTTTGTTTGTTTGTTTTGACCCGGCCGGCTTTTAATTGTTCGTATAGATAACTGAATACCGGCTATTAGGCTATTTAAGGAAAAATAACTTATTTTTTGAAGAAGTTGAAATGAGCAACCATGTTTTTGTTAAAATGCATTTAATCTTCAGTGTGAACTATTGAATAAAACAAAAAGACAATAGACTAAAAAGGCAATACTGTGCTTATATAAAGACAAAAGGCAATAGACCCTCCTTCTGACCTACATTGAACAAAGATTATAAAAATGCAATAAACTGTTGCTTATATAGAATAAAGACGTGAACAAAGATTATAAAAATGCAAGGTAACACTTTATTTTAAGGGGTCCTTGTTCCTGTGTATCTACCTAATTAATTATTACCTATGTAACCGTATGTAATAACATGTACTTACATTGTAAATACATAGTGTATTTTGGTGTACTTACAGGTCCTTGTTACACTTGTAATAAGAAATGCCAAAGTGGCCTCTCTCTTTGCACACTAATCGCTCCTAATTAATAATACGGCAGGAAATATCAATAACAACGTAGCTTACCTTTGAAAACGGCCCGCAAACTATCAATAGACCCTCGTTTTCCTTCTCCCAGTATTATTCCTTTTCTCTTAGTGTTTGTTTTTCCTGCTTTCCTCCTGACGTGCGCCCAGTTGCGTAACCTGATGATTGACGTCTGTCAATCACTTTCCTCCTCTTTCCTTTTTTTCCTCGGCTTAAAATGCCTCCAAACAGGCGATCTATGAGTAGGTCCTAACTTAACAGAGAAATAAAACACAGCGAGAGCACAACTAAAATGTGATATTATTGGCAGCTTATTTACAGATGTTAATAATGGAGGAGACAGCTGTCTGTGGCTGCTCCAGCACCGCAGCACCGACAGGATCAGCACCTGTAGACGTCTGTCTGTCCGCATGTCTCGTCCTTTCCTTGTCCGTGGTGCTGAAATAACGCGGAGCACTTTGCTCTCATTACTTTTGTTGCCAATTTAAATTCAGAATATTGTTAAAGCCTGTAGTTTGTCTGAAAATGTACATAATGATTTTGCTTTTTTGATGAAAACCAACTTCAGTCCTCGTTTTTTCTGCTAAGTCCTGGTTTCTTGCCCTGATAGTGATTTTAACACTTAATGTGTTGTGCGTACCTGGGATGCATGGATAGTGCGTTACTGCGTCCTTTCAGGGTTTAAAGCATCAGCGACACATGGGCACATGGCTGGAAAATCATTTGATGTTTAACAGGGTATAGGGCCTCATATGAAATATTGAAACGGGCCCCCAGATGTCTAAGGCCGCCACTGCACGTAGGCCTATTTGACAGAGGAGGTCCCGGATCCACTCGGCGAGGTGCCGGATCTTGTTCCGGCAGGATCCGGCACAAATTAAGCCCTGGCTTCCGTACATATGAAACACAATAAGGTGTAAAAGGCAATCATGGCAGAAATATAACAGTTTTCTTTTTGCTTTAATTGAACTTAAATTAGTTTCAACCAGTTATTATATAACTCACAAACTACATAAGGTTATCATGTTTGATTTATCAGTTCAAGTAATGAAAGTAACAATAAAACAAAATAATGGAATAGGTAGTCATCTGGTTATTCAACTATAAATACCTGTAGCAGCCCTAATTTCTGTACCCTCAAACACAAAAAAATACAAATGTAATGTTCAATCAGGAATGACAAATATGAATTCTAAAATTTATTTTATTGATGAATATGCACCACTTGAATATATGCTGAAGGTCACATAAAAAGGCAGGAGTCAGGAGAACACTCTTCCCTGTCCAAGGGACTCCTTGAGGGAGCTGGAGATGTCAGCAACTGTAAAACACAAGACACCATTGTGAGAACAGAAACAGAATGTCAAATGTGTGTACTTAACACTTAGGTTTACACTAACTGGATATCACTAATGAGTGTAAGGAAAACTTTGACGTGGTAGATGTAGAATGTCCAGATTTAATATTAAAAACTAGTCTCTTGGTGCCATGTCCTAAATTTAATCATCTAGGGTCTGTGTCTGAGGAAAAATCTCTTAATCTGTTAAGATTATATATTAAATAGTGAAATAATGTTCATTTTAGCCGGAACCCCAGACGTACTGCCAGCTCAACGTTACCATGCCGGTACTTCGCCTGTATTTGGATGAGGAAGCGGACCTGAAGCCCGACTATCGGCTCTCCAGGGCTTCGCTGGAGAACGTGATCGCAGCCACAAGCAGCCAGCAGGATCACGGATGGGGCCACTACCTCGAGGTGCTGGTTTTTTTGTTTTGGTTGGTGAGCGCCACCTCATACCGTGTTGTGTCCCGCAGCTTTGCCATTCCTCGCACCACTGTACATGACATGGTACACATGTCATGTAGTCCAGAAAGCTGCTAAAAATTTTAAAAAGAGTTATTCACCTGCCTTCTACTGCCGAGCTAGAGGATATGGGAATTGAATTTGCCCGTCTCGCTGGTTCCCCTGCTTTCTCCAGGGCAGTGGGCAGCATAGATGGGTGCCATATAAGAATTAAACCCCCATCCCTGGATGCCCAGTGTTACCTCAATCGGAAGCTGTTTCCATCTGTCCAGCTGCAGGCGGTGTGTGACCACAGAGGCAGGTACCTGGACATCTTCGTGGGGTACCCTGGGTCTGTCCACGACTCCAGGGTCTTGAAGAATAGCCCGCTGTACACAGGCCAGCTATATCCACCCCAAGGCTTTTTTATCCTTGGGGATGGTGGGTACCCCTGTTTGTCTGCTCCCATCAGCCTCATCACGCCCTACAAAGAGCCAGTCCACCAACCAACGGCCAGGCGCTTCAATTACCACCATGCCAAGGCCAGATCCATCGTTCAAGGCTCTGGAGGTTAAACTAACATTTGCCCCCGATGTCATAGTGCTGTGCCATCCTCCACAATGTTTGCCTTTCCAACGGCGACATTGTGGAGCCAGCAGAGGAGGTCCTCAGGCCGGATGACGATGCTGGAGACCAACACCAACACCAGGACCAGCAAAGTGGGGAGCGCATTCGGGAGCTGTTGACGGCAGCTGTCTCTGCTCCTGATGGGTGAGTACCGGCTGTGGAGGACCATGACTACATGTAGATATAGGACAACATTACGTTAATATAGATTTGTAAATATATTAGAGGTCAACATTGATTGATTTATTCAGTCATGATTCACATTTCACATAATTGTTGTAGGGTAGTTTCTGTAGTAGGTTTTTTATAAGTGACTGTATATTTATTCAGTCATGATTCACATTTCACAATTGTTGTAGGGTAGTTTCTGTAGTAGGTTTTTTATAAGTGACTGTATATTTATTCAGTCATGATTCACATTTCACATAATTGTTGTAGGGTAGGTTCTGTAGTAGGTTTATGATTCATATTACTGTTGTTGTTATAAATGATTGACTTCATATTGAGCCGTTGTTTTTTCTTGAAATATACAAAGACACACCTCACCTACTCTAATTTTTTTTTTTAACTATTCACATTCTATCCACAATACAAAGTGGGGAGCGCATTCGAGAGCTTTTGAGCGCTGCCGTCTGTGCTCCTGATTGCCAAGTTGCTGCTCTGGGGGACTACAACTATATGCAAATATAAAAGCACTATATAGTGCACTACATCCGTGATAGGGGGTGATTTTGAACACAGCCACAGAGACAGAGACAAGATCAAGGAAATAATTATAGCTGCTGCGCAGCGATGGGTCGGGTCCGGGCTACTTTTGGGCAAATTTAGGCAATTCTGAGCAACAAACAGGAGAATAGGAAGACAAGACAGTTGTCCTTATAATGTCCAATTTGCATCAGTTGAGGATTGAACCCACAACCTCGGGAATCAAAGACCATTGTCTATCGCACTGAGCTAATTGACAAGTGGCAGTTCAACAGTGGCTTCACAAATTGAGTAAGCCATTCACTGTTGTGTAGGCAGAAAAAGAAAAATCAGTTTTTGAGGTAAAATAATGATATGTATTTGTCAAACATCTACTATGAGTCTAAGATGTTAGGAGCATTCGCAGATGGTCCAGTCCAAGCTATTTGAATTTTTAAATTTAGAAGCTTGCTGTGATGCCACCATTAGGACAATTGTCTTGTATTTTGTGTTGAGGACATTTGACATTTTGATCTGTCATCATCATCACCCTGGCTGGGTCTCGAACTCACAACCTCTGACACCAAGAACCAGCGCTTAACTCAGTGAGCTAATTATCTGGAAGTGAAACATGGTGTGTGTCTTCTCAAATAGACTCAGGGAGTCAGTGCCTGGGCAGCTGTTGTGAACGCAGATTTCTGTTATCTAAACAAAAATCTGTTAATACATAAATTGCATTTAGACAGCAAAATAGCTTGAGGACATCTGACATTTTGATCTGTCATCATCATCATCACCCTCGCTGGGTCTCGAACTCAGAATCTCTGACACCAAGAACCAGCTCCTAACTCATTGAGCTAATTAGCTGGTAGTGAAACCTGCTGTGTAGCTTCATTTATCCACTCAGGTGAGTCAGTGCCCGGGCAGCTGTTGTGATGAAATGGTCAAAATGTCAATAATTCAGTCATCTAAACAAAAATCTGATAATACATAAATTGCATCTTGACAGCATGGAAATGTTGGTGATTTGTTTTTAATGATAAGTGTTTTGCTTCATAAGAGAACATATGATGTTTAAAAATTCCACACTCACATTGGCTGCAGTTGTTCCCATGAGAGCAGAATTCAAAATGTTCTCAAAAATTCAGTTTTTGAACTAAAATTCTGATATTTGCTAAACTTCATCAACCATGACTCCAGAATATTGTAATTTTTTTTCAGGAAGTTTGAAAATGTATTTAGCAAGAATTTGATGGTATATGTTTACAGTAGTGTTTACAGTCAAACGTTTTCATGCACTGTAGGCTCAATTTTTGCTTAATCAAAAATCCGAGAAACAAGTTTTGTGGAGGACGGTCTGGAGATGCGCTGTAGCAAGTTTGGTGTCAATTGAGCAAAAATTGTGGGAGGAGATACATTTTAAAAGTTTTACAGTTATTGAAAAAAACAGAGTGATGGACTTCATAATTTGTAATGAGTTTAAGTGGACAAAAGTTTCAGCAGTATTGAGGCTACATTGTGGTGAAGTTTCAACACTGTAGCATCTACCGTTGGTTTGGTAGGAATTTTTAAAGTTTTTAAATTTAAACGCTTATTGTGCCCCCCCTAGGAGGGGGGGGCACATGTCCTTGGAGTTGAGTGAATCTGGCATGGGACTGAACCTTTGTGCAAAGTTTGGTGAGTTTTCGCCCATGGGAAGTATGACTTCCTTGGAAGAAGAAAGAAAGAAAGAAAGAAGAAGAAGAAGAAGAAGAATTCCTAGGAATACAATAGTGTCCCGGCAGCTTAGCTGCCCGGACCCTAATAATTGATAGAGAGAAAGAAAAAAAATTGAAGAACACCACCAATCCTGGAGCAGTATCCATCCTGCTGCTAAAATTCAAAGACGTACTTGGTGAGTGGAGGGGCTCTACTTTCGTAAACTAGCGCAGGCGCAGCGGATCAGGCCTAGGGATGGGAATCGAAAACCGGTTCCTCTTCGGAACCGGTTCCAACTTGGATCAATTCCTGGAATCGTGTGCGTGTCTGTGTGATACACCTTGAAAATCTACTTTCATATTCAAAAAAAAAGTGTAACATCACTTTATTAAGGCAAGTAATAGCCAGTCAGCTGTTGAATAATATTTTCGTATTTTATTGTGTATTAAGATGTCTTGTACGAGTAAAAAGGAAAGGCGGAACTAAAGTGCAGCCACCGTTGCACCGCGGTGTCTAGAGGTGCGGGACCCCTCCCTCTTCCCTCAGACAGAAAATCTGGGAAAGAAATGGCGGTTCGCTCCTTCACCAGCCCCCCTGTAATCCTCTCAGCAGGCACGCCGATTTTTCCCAGTGGCCACCCGTGGTACTGCAACAAAAAATCCCATGGGGCCCAAAAAGGATTTTTCCCATAGACCGCAATAGTAAAAGAGAAGCCTGTAAAACTGTTCACAGGACACCTCCGGCTGTAACCTCCGTTAATTACTAATCTTTGTATTCTATATTTTTAAGTCATGGACTTTTTATCCGTCAAAATGTTTTCTAACGGCCAGAAAAGCCACAGAAAAGTCTCTTTTCTGGCCGTGACGTCACGGCTGTGTCCGTGCACCAGCAGTGCGCGGTCGTGTGTGTCTCGGGACCGAGGATGCCTGAAACTAATGAGACGCTGTCCGGTGCTAAAATCACTCAGAAAAGTGGAAAACACGGCTCAAAGGTGAGTTTTTGTTTGGTCACATCAACTTTATGATATTAATGTCTGTTATTAGTCTCTTGTCAACTCGTATTCTTAAACGTAACGTTTTAATTGATGAGATCGCCTCGTAATGACTGCATTTGCTGACGTGAAACCGGACTGTTTTACATTACTGCTCCTGTAAAACTCATATTTTTCAGTAATTTTAGCTTGATAAGTCATTTATGCTGTCTGTATGTGTCTGTGTGTGTCAAATGATGTCTGTATGTGTCTGTATGTGTTTGTGTGTGTCAACAGTGTCTCATCGCGGCTGATGTTCTACACCTGTTGCTTCGTTCACAACGTCCACGTTAATTTATTTTACGGCTTAATTAATGCCACGGTGGTAAAATGTAAACCGAGACATCTCCTCCATGGTCGGTGTGTGTCGTGGTGTCCTGACGGTGCAGCTGCTCCCCGTCTTCCACCGGGGCCGGAGGAAGAACCATGGACGTCCTCCTCCTCCTCCTCCTCCTCCTCCTCCTCCTCCTCCTCACCGTCGTCAGTGTGTGTTTGTTCAGTGTCAGTATGCTAAATGATCACTTAAACTTATAATCATATTATTAAATTGTTCGGAAAAAAACAAACATGCTTGTGACTTTTTTCTTCTTCTACCAAATCCAACATCAACTGTGTCTGGGGCATCGTGTTTAATTCAAATGTCTGGTTCTGTAACGGCTGTATTTAGTGGACACTGATATTCTGCGTGTTGTGGAAATATTGTAAGGTTAAACTGTTGAATTACAAAGAGTCTCATCCACCTGAAGGCTTAATGATGATGATGATGATGATGAAACTATGAACACAGCCAGTACAGACAATTATTAAAAGGAAGATGCATTTGCCAAAGAGCTCTAACTTTCTTTAATCACAGTGTGGTTGATAAAAACAAAACACGTGTGACTAAGTTTAAATACCTCCACCAACGTCCTGTAACAACTGGTGAACTGTGCAGCAAGTTAAATATATAAAAAAGGTAAGAGTAAAGCCCTCATTACATTATTTGAGGTGTTCTGTGGTCATCTCTGTCATGTTTAACAAAAATACAGTTAATTATGATTTATTTTCCATTGTGATTTAAGCTTACAGGTTCGGACTAACTTGTTTTCAGTGTAACATCGTATATTAATTAACTGTCAAAACGATTTAACGATCATATAAACGACCGTAGTAAACCTACGATCGGCCGTCTTACATTTTAAATCATTATCTTTGTTTTAAAGTCCGTGTGAGTCCTGTAAAAGTCTTAATACTCATTCCTTAAATCCACAAGTAACACATACATGAACGCGCAGCGCCAAAACTAGAACGGCGGTTGCTCGTTCTCATTGCCCCGGGGCATGATGGGAGACCGCAGAGCATCATGGGGGGTGACTCAACTGCGCATGCTCTATGGGCCCTGTCGCTACCCGATCTGCGACGCTACCCGATCTGTGACAGCGACATACGGCAACTCCACTTGGACAAACTTAGTTGAATTGACTTAGGATCACTGCCCTATGTGCGTCGCCAGAGACGGTTTATCTTTTTATTTATTTTTTAAAATACTTTATTAGTAATGTAAATTGAGGGTTGGTTGTGGTGGTAATAGGATCTTGATGCTCAGAAAACAGGAACACAGGCGGACTTTTAATGTTTACTGTCCTCTTTTATCGCCGGCCTCATCACCATGACAACCACAAACAATCACAACTACCACAACACTCACTGAATAAACGAGTCTGCCGCGGCTGTCTTATGACGGACCTCCGCGGTTTTTATTTTATTTTATTTTATTTTTTAATCATTTTCACAGTACCGTATTTTAAATTCACAGATAAATTCACTGTAAGCAAATCGGGCAGTGCCCAAATGAAGTTTGTCCAAGTGGAGTTGCCGTAGGCAGCTGTCCAAGATGGCGGCGCAGACCAGTTTTGTCACAGATCGGGTAACGTCGCAAATCGGGTAGCGACAGGCCCGATAACGCGGAAGTAAACCCGGAAGTCAGAAACTTTTTCGGCGTATGCGCCAGGCGAGCAACTTTCATTGAAATGAACGGCGGCCATTTTCCGGTCCGGTATCCAGTTAATATAATACATCCATGTCCTTCACCTACTCACCTACGTAATTCTGTTTTGCAGGTTGGTACACGGTAAAAGTTGCACAAGCAGATTCCTCCTTGGGTGTACGGTGGTGTATTATAAGTAAAAGAAGTCCGTTGATGAGTTTTGATGTGTGTATCCGTGGTAACGAGCCGCGTTGGTGATCGCGAAAATACGAGTGTTGTAAACAATGGCGCTAGCGGCCATTTAGCATTGTCGCTACCCGATCTGCGACGCTACCCGATCTGTGACAGCCACGTACGGCAACTCCACTTGGACAAACTTAGTTGAATTGACTTAGGACCACTGCCCTATGTGCGTCGCCAGAGACGGTTTATCTTTTTATTTATTTTTTTAAATACTTTATTAGTAATGTAAATTGAGGGTTGGTTGTGGTGGTCTGGATCTTGATGCTCAGAAAACAGGAACACAGGCGGACTTTTAATGTTTACTGTCCTCTTTTCTCGCCGGCCTCATCACCATGACAACCACAAACAATCACAACTACCACAACACTCACTGAATAAACGAGTCTGCCGCGGCTGTCTTATGACGGACCTCCGCGGTTTTTATTTTATTTTATTTTTTAATCATTTTCACAGTACCGTATTTTAATTTCACAGAACTTTAAGCATGTACGCAAATCGGGCAGTGCCCAAATGAAGTTTGTCCAAGTGGAGTTGCCGTAGGCAGCTGTCCAAGATGGCGGCCGGTCTGCGCATGCGCAGACCAGTTTTGTCACAGATCGGGTAGCGTCGCAAATCGGGTAGTGACAAGCATGTTAGCACAGTGATTGTGTATGTGGGATTCTGTGTGCTGGTGCTGTCGCTCCCTGATACCTTTTATTTCGGTTCCTGGGGCATTCTGACATGTTAGAAAATATATTTAATGTTAAATGAGAGCAAATGTACGTTTAATAATTTGAACTGAGGGTTTTTTTGAAGTTATAATAGTGTCCGGTCTGTGTTTAATGGGACCATAGGTTGAATGATTTTCCCTGTGTATGTGTGTTGTTTCATGTTTTGACTGTAAAGTCACTTGAATATTAATTTAAAAGCCTAAGAAGGTTTAAGGTTTACATTATTACATTAATATGAGGATGCACTTATTGAGTTAAAAACAAAGATACGCTCATATAGACTAAAACATGATTTACATTTCTGACACAATTGCACTTATGGGTCATTCCAGAATTGGAGGACATTTCATGTCCCACCCATTAATTTCAAATAAATCATGCATGAAATTCCAAAACTTGCATTTGTGATGAAACTTATAATTACTCTAAGACAAAATATAAATATATTTATACAAAAACTGGTTCTAAAATATTATTTAAAAATCAAAATAACTCTAAGCACCCCCTAAAATGGCCTTTTTCTCTTGTCCCACCCTCTTGATGGCCAACATGCATGTCAAATAAAGCGGTTAAAATAAGTTTAAAATCTTATTTGTTTTGTATGATTATGTTGATTTATGTCTTTTGTAAGTGTACAAACACATTGTTTAATCATAAACAAATTTTAAATAAAAGTAATTTTGCACTAAAGTTGTGTCCCTCAACATCCATGCAACCCTGTTACCGACACCTTTTTACCAGAGAAGAAGAAGAAGAAGAAATGTGAGACACATGACACAAAAGAATTTGCATCATCAAGCTGTTAGCTAAGAGCATGGGTAGACAAAAGGTAAGTCCTCTCTTCTATTTTTCATATTTTTCATATTTCATCGGCCTTGATTGAGTGC
Organism: Trachurus japonicus; assembly: GCF_045865225.1. Lineage (NCBI taxonomy): Eukaryota > Metazoa > Chordata > Actinopteri > Carangiformes > Carangidae > Trachurus > Trachurus japonicus. The sequence continues at coordinate 44,914 of NW_028221077.1, read as the reverse complement.
GTCACTCTAACCAATGCAACCCTGTTACTCATATTACCAGAATAAGGCAAAATATTTTCAAAGTTTTCTTTGTTCCTTTAAATAACTAAGTTTGTTCTCAACCTTACAGTAACATTACATCCCATAGCTAGCATCGTTTGTTATGCTAACAGCTAATATTAGCAGTGATTTGCAACCCTGTTACTTGCAACCCTGTTACTGTAATTAGAGTAACAGGGTTGAACTACAGTAACAGGGTTGAATCTCTTTAAGTTCACTCAGAGGAGACAATCAGTGTTATCAATAGTAAGATCAAATTTGTACATATAATGTAACAAAATCTACATGTTTCAAATGTATTAGCCTACTGTATTTTATAAAATATGAATTTCCATTTTTTCCCCCTTTCATTGCCACCATATAGGCTTAATGTTAAAGTTGCAACAATCATGGTGGAATTATTCAATCAATATTTACTCAACTGTTTTCAAATCATGCTAAGGTTATTTTCAATAGGGTGATTGACCATCTTTAAATTGATTTTGACAGAGTTCTTCAGCACCATTGAGTGCTGCTGAAAAGCAGAAGCTCTACCGTGCCAGGCGAGATGCTGATGAGCAGAGGAGACAGGAGTACTTAGAAAAAGAGAGACAGAAGTGGAAAAAAGACATTGAAACAGGGAGAAAGAAAACACAAAAATATCGCAGTGAGAGAGGGAAGCGTGCCCAGCGGAAGAAGTGGAGAGAGGCTCATTGCAGGAGAAAGGCCAGGAAAGGGCAACTGGATAGTGGATTTATCACCCCTCCTGTAAGCCCTGATTCCCCAGTCAGACCAACAACTCCAGTCAGACCATGTCAAGTCAGCTCCCAACCTGGGACTTCAAGGTCAGAAAATAACTTTAGGTTATTGAGAAATGCAAATTACTGAAATGCAGATAATGAAGATAGCTAAAGAAAGGCAGAGGAACTGCAACTGTACCCTGAAAAGTCAAACAAACATCACTAAAAACCAGTAGCATGTGGTGGTGTTTCAGTCAGGGCCAGCAGTAACAACCCCCCCACCCCAGGTCACTTACCACTTTACAATGCACATACCATATGACACAAAACATCAAAAACAGCACCTACTGCCCGCCTTCTTAATCACTTCAAAAATAAAATCAATTTCTATAACAGACCCCAAAATGCTTCGAAAACTGTTCTAAATTTACTCCACAAAGAAACAACAAAAAAATGGAATGGTTGAGACACACCCACACACGTACACATGTACACACACACATGCACACACAAACACACACACACACACACACACACATACACACACAGAGAGAGAGTTTTTGACCCAGAAGCAACACCAAAAGCATACAGTAGCCTATTAGTCCAACAGTATGCAGCGCCAATATGATCCATAGAAAGTAAAAAAAAAAAAAAAAAAAACTAGCACTCACCCATCACCACGGCTTGTAGTACTGAAGAGTGGACATGTCCAGCTGTGCTCCAAGCTAGCTGTCAACCAGTCCCACTGTATGCTACACAAAGCTTTTGTGGTTTGAGTTAGCATCCATTTGTCTGTCTCACAAAAAATCCTTTTTTTCTGTTAAATCACCCGCCATCACCTTTCCAGAATAACAGACGACGTGCGTCATCACGCACCTGCCCATAGAAATTCTGCTTGCTCTAGGGCGTTCTGTCAATAACACATCAAAATCTGATTGGCTGATGATATGGTCACTCAACGTTTTAACCCAATAGCAGCGTCCAGCTTCGACCAAAGGCCCCAGCCGAGGAAAGCAGCTGTGATGCGTTTATAGGACATAGGAGATTTGAGTTCCACAAAATATAATAATCGTTTTCTGGATAAAGTTGCATACTGAACAAGTAATTGACTCCAGACACATTTCAGAATCACTTTTTAATTATGAAAAAAAATTAATGATTTCATTTTTGCTGCCCCTGTCTGCACACCACTGCTTAAAACAATAATTACAAGTAATTTCAGATAATTATTTTGGGAAAAACTGCATGGTGATATAATATATAGTCCACAGTGATTGATTTAATGGGAAATTACATGTCATTGTATTTATAACTGCCCTGTTGTTACTATGCACATTAATGTTAACTCTTGTCTTTTAGGCAACGTGACCTTGGGAAAAGAAAACGCAGGGCTGCCAGGGAAATGTTAAAACGTGAGTTGCAGAAACTACAGGATCAGCTAAGGAATGTCCAGCAACGAGCAGACAAATATAAAAAACGATTCCAAAGAATGAAAGAAGACCATCCATCTCCAAGGTCCAAAGTATCCAAATTGCTGCGGCAAACCTCCAGCACATCCCTTAGGAGAACCTTGCTCTTACATACAGCAGTAGCTGAGGAGGTCTGTACCAAATACACAAATTCAAAGAGAGAGAGTGAGAGACAGGTAATAGCTGGTATAGTCACCAGCAAAATCCTTAAGAAATACAAGCTACAGAGATTGGCAGAGGAGGTTTTTGGATTTTCAAGGAGGAGGTGGAAAAAAATGGGGAAAGATAGTTGCAGGTACCAGAGGAAAAGACATGAGGGGGTTGCTGCCACACTGAGATCAAGGGTACGATGTTTCTTTTCACGTGATGATGTCAGCAGGATCACAACTGGAAAAAAACAAACAGTGACAAAAGAAAAGAAGAAAATGCAGAAAAGGTTACTACTTGATTCAATGAAGAATCTCCATTTGAAGTTCCTGGCTGAGCACACCAACCTCCATCTCTCCTATTCACTGTTCTGCACGCTTCGCCCCTTCTGGGTTGTGCATCCAACACTGGCTGATCGTGAGACGTGCATGTGTAGGCAACATGAAAATCTTGGCTTTATCGCCAAAAAGCTTCACCAGATGCACATCATCAACACCTCAAATCTGGAAAGCCTGTCACAAGGCATCACATGTGACACCACAAGTAAGCAGTGTATGTATGGGGAATGTGCCAAATGCAGTAATAATACTTACCCACTCACAAGCCACTACAGAGCCACAGATCGCATCTCGTACATTCAGTGGGCCACTGTGGACAAAGAAAGAAAAGATGATCCAGGAGCATCCTCAAAGATCACTGTAAAAAAAGAATTTGAATGCACCCAAGAAGAGCTGGTGGAAAAGTTTGCCATTTTGCTCCAGAAGTTCAGACGCCATCTCTATAACATCAGGCAGCAATATGCCTTCTCACGTTCCCTGAAGTTAAACCTCCCTGCAAATGAATGTGTAGTCCATATTGATTTCTCCGAGAACTATGGCTGCAAGTACAGCGCCGAGATACAAGCTGTCCATTTTGGTGCATCACATGAACAGGCCACTTTGCACACTGGGGTTTATTATGTTGGGGGCACATCTGCTCCTACCTCCTTCTGCACTATATCAGCATCCAGAGTGAAGGGACCACCTGCAATATGGCAACACCTAGAGCCCATCCTGAGGGAGATTCGAGAGAGATATCCAGAAGTGACAGTTATTCATTTTCTTAGTGACGGCCCATCCACGCAGTACAAGCAGCGAGGCAATTTTTACCTGTTTTGCACAGAAATTTTTAAGAAGGGGTTCACAAGAGGAACCTGGAACTTCTTTGAAGCCAGCCACGGCAAAGGCGCCCCTGATGGTGTGGGTGGCACATTGAAGAGGACTGCAGACAGGCTTGTCAGCCAAGGGGTTGATATTCCCACAGCACTGTCCCTGTACCGCGCGCTGAGTGAGGGACAAACAAAGATGAAGCTGTTTTACATCCCGGAGCAAGCTGTGGAGGATGCAATGAAAGAAATGCCAGTTGACCTTCCAGCCATACCATCCACAATGAAGCTCCACCAGGTGGTCACTCTTTCACCTGGGAAAATACTGTATCGTGATGTCAGCTGCTTGTGCTCTGCAACAGGAAATCTGGAGTGTGATTGCCAAACATCAAAGTGCTTCAGTTTTAATCCCACAGATGACCCCAAACACACAACCCCCAAAACATGCCACAGCACACAAGAAGTGCAGTGGCATAGTCCAGAGGTTGTGGGAAAATGGTGTGCCTTGCTCTATGACCACACCATCTACCCAGGGATAATTCTCGAAGTTAATGAGACCCACTGCCAGGTGCGCTGTATGCACAAGGTGGGGGTTAATAGATTCTTCTGGCCACTCAGAGATGACATCCACTGGTATCCCTTCGAGGATCTACTCACCCTCATTCCACCACCAGAGAGCGTTACCTCCCGCCACCTGGCTATTAGAAAAGAGATGTGGGATACTCTGGCCAGCCATGAAAAATGAAAGAAATCAGTAAAACATAGACATAAACATTAGAGAATGTTCATGAATGTTCATCAGTTTATAAATTGGATGTTTGTTAAACAGTTTTTATGCTAGTTGGTATTATTGCAAGGTTGTTGGCCTCATGAAATAATACATTGGATGTTTGTTAAACAGTTATACTGTTTTTATGCTAGTTGGTTTTATTGCAAGGTTGTTGGCCTCATGAAATAATACATTGAATTGTTTTTTGTTAAATTGCATGTTGATGAAATCCAGTTTGTGGTCCTTTATTAAATATCATTTTATAATGTTCCTCATGAAATAATAAATTGGATGTTTGTTAAACTGTTTTTATGCTAGTTGGTATTATTGCAAGGTTGTTGGCCTCATGAAATATTACATTGGATGTTTGTTAAACAGTTATACTGTTTTTATGCTAGTTGGTTTTATTGCAAGGTTGTTGGCCTCATGAAATAATACATTGAATTGTTTTTTGTTAAATTGCATGTTGATGAAATCCAGTTTGTGGTCCTTTATTAAATATCATTTTATAATGTTCCTGTGGTTTTGAGTATTTATTTTACATCATAATCTATAATCAAAAGCAATTCATCTATTCAACCCTGTTACTTTGTTCAACCCTGTTACTCTAATTTCAACCCTGTTACTGTGTAATTTATCTTAAAATTATCTTAAATGACTGTATCAGCTCATGAGGCTTTATCCTATTGTCATTTTGATAGTGTTTATGATTATATTCATTATGTATTTTGGCATTTTTTTTATAGATAAATACTGAAATTTCTAAAAATCATGCACGTTGATCACAATGTTTGGGATAGATAGATTTTAAAAGTTGCTTAAATTAATATATATCAAGTCTTACCTGAAACAAAATGTGTATTCAGTGTGAAAATGACATTTTTTTAACTTACTGCTTATGGACATATTCAACAACATATCATATAATACTTTTACAGGTTCCTGAGTATTGGTAACAGGGTTGCACCAAGCAGCGCACACAATGTATAAAATATCTAATAAAAAGTCCCACTTTGAGTCTTGAGCTGGGCAGACATAATTATTTGATGATTCATTACCTGTATTTCTTAAATATATAGCAGAAAATGATCAAATAAATAGTAAAATTTTGAGGTGTTTCACTCTGTAAAATGTCCTCCAATTCTGGAATGACCCTTATAAGGAAGTGATTTATTTTTGTAAAGACAGATTATTTTTGTGAATGTGTGTGAATGAGATGTTTGTGGAAATGTAAATGGTAGATACAACATAATTAATGTGTTTAAAACTGAAACATAACTAATTACTCAGGGGAAGTTTGTTGTTTTATATTGTGCTTTGTGTAATAAATCAGACAGAAATCTGGGAAAGAAATGGCGGTTCGCTCCTTCACCTACTCACCTACGTAATTCTGTTTTGCAGGTCCAGAGTGAAGGGCGGTGAACCCCAGACAAATTCTTTTGTTACTCCGGTTACATTATCTTATTTGAAACCCGTAACATCTGCTTTAACGATTCCCTTATCGATTCCGTTTGGTTCAGAAACTCGCGCATTTGCTAAGAAAAACAAACAAACAACACACGCTGTGTTCGAGTCAGAACAAAGAAAACACGGTGTGGAGGCAGAAGCCTCAGTCTGGGGGTTGAGTGGTGTGACAGCATCGCCTGTGCACCTGTGTGTGTAACCCGGCCGACACTGCGTAGTGGACACGTGGGCTGCTCTCACGTCAAGAGTTGATGTCGCTGTTTACTGGATTGTTATTTTTGCGAGCCTCTCCCCCCCGCGCGACCCGACGCCGGCGTCGGGACAGTGTGTTCCTGGCTTTAGTTGATCAGCTCCAGGTGTTTTACAGCTGTTCTAGAGCCGATCGCTAGGTTACACAGCGCCCACAAAGACCCGTTATTCTACCGGACTGAACGAGAGATTAATGACGTTACGTTACGTTAAAATCTTCATTATAAATGAGGGTGCTTAGTGTTTATATCCAGATGTCACTGTTCTCACAAAATAAAGTTAATGGCATGTCTGTGTGGAGCGGAGCTGCTGACAGATGCAGCTGACAGTGACGTTTCCTCATCACTAACCTGTGAGCCTCCATCCGGTCCTCCCTCCCTCACGTCGTGAGGACAGGACAACGTCTCCTGAACAGGCTACATGTCTATTCTTTGTGTTTTTCTCTCTTCATTTCCAACCACCTCGTTTCAGGTTTTGCTCGTAGCCACGTGAAATGGTGCGCCCTGTGTCTTTTCTCTCGCGCGCTCTCTCTCTTTCGCTCGCTCGCTCACTCCGCATAAAAACGAACGTTATGAAAACAATAATTAGTGAGAAGAATACAGCTGCGTGAAAACCATCAAATGGAAACAGATAAGTTAAGACAGTTACATTCCTCCTGTGAGCACAGCTGCCCCACAGCCACAGTGGTCTATAGTGTTAACCTGTCCAGGCAGGTCGGTCCTATCTACTTTTTTAATGTTAGAGTCATTAATGCAGTGTTTTCAACCTTGGGGTTGGGACCCCATGTGGGGTCGCCTGGAATTCAAATGGGATCTCCTTAAATGTCTGGTTGGGAACCACTGCATTAATGCAAACAAACCCATTTCTCTTTTATTCCCTCACCCAATGAGAATCGATAAGGAATTGAATCGATAAGCAATATCGATAATGGAATCGGAATTGCTAAATTCTTATCAATACCCATCCCTAATCAGGCCTGCGCCTCGCCTTCGCTTCGCCAACGAGGCGTGTCCAGGAGCAGTTTGCAATTTTCCTTCGAAGCGCAGCAGGGCGCATCCCGCCTACTTCCCTCCCACCGGCGCAAATGGCATAGAGGGAGGAGAGAAGGCGTGGAGTGGGTTTGACACAGCCGAGTCAGATCTTCACCAATCAAATGAGCTCCTCTCCTCGCCTTGATTTCACCGTGGAAGAGGGAGGCAAGACCTCACAGGCAGGTTTCCACAGTTCCGGAATTATGGAATTATGGAATTAATAATCACAATAACCCCTATTTGAATCAGCACATACAGATTACAGCATACACATTCAGCACATCTATATCGATTGTCCCGTCACACTGATGACAGATCAAAGGCTGCACAGATGAAAGATGAGGATGGATTACTGCTGTGTTGACACTACACACTGTGCCGTTGCGATTATCTGCTATATTTATTTATTTACTTATTGATTTATTGAGCCGCATCGTCACGCGACCATAACAAATAAAACTGAAAACAAATAAACTATCATCTCTCACAGCAAGTGAGACGGGAGGAAACTGATGTTCTGGTCCGGTCCAAGCTGGCAGTGTCCGGTCGCGCGAACAGACCTCACGGGCTGATGATTTCAACTTATATTTAGTAATCTAAACACATGTGCACAGATCACAACATAAACAAACAGCTGTGCGTAAAGGAGGTATCACGGAGCGTCTCTCTTTTTCTTTAGAATTTACCTGAGAGGGGAGATGTGAATATCTGCTCAATATGATGCCGAGGCTGATTGTGGTTTGCTGTGAGTTATTATTATTATTATTATTATTATTATTAATTGCATTTAAATGTGCCTGGAACTGTGGAAATCTGCCTGTGAGGTCTTGGTGACGTGGGCACACTGCGCGCTGGGCAGTCAAAATACCAGTCCGCTGGCTGCGCTGCGCCTTGCGCTGAGATTAGACCAGGTTGGAGCTGGCGAGCTTTTGGCGCACTCTCCGCAACAAATTGTCACTGCGCCAAGGTGAATCTGTCGACACCTCCCCCTGCTGCGCGACCACTCCCATCTCGGCGCACAGCAGTCTGCCAATTTACCGAATCCGCTGCGCACCTTGTTGCACTGGAGGAAAATGCCACTGCGCCAGCTGCGCCAGGGCTCGCCTCGCTGCGCCCCCCTGAGTTGCGCCAGGAAAATAGGGCCCGAAATGTTAATTTGTCAGAAAGTAGACCAACTGTTAAAACTTTTAGCTAACTGAAAAAACCCAGTAGTAGCAGTACCTGCCGCCATAGCAACAGAGGTTGAACATTCCAAAGCAACAGTTAGGATGGGTGGCAGTTACTGGCCTTTTTGTATGGTGTGTTGTGGTGTTTCATGAATGGGTTCCAGGGTGCCATTCCGAAGGGCCGCCACTCCGAACGTTTACTTTAATTTGTCGGAATGCCGACCCTTAATTATTTATGGGAAAAGGGTGCCATTACGAACCTGAAAGAAAGGGTGCCATTCCGAACCTGAAAAAATCTTTAATGGTTTATGGCACGGAGTAAAAACACCTAATTGTGGTGGTAGCATAATGGTCAGAGCATCTGCTTTTGACGCGGTGGATCAGGGTTCGACTCCCGGGGGAGATACATATTAACTGCGATTTTATTGGCCTCTACCTAACCTTTTTACTAAACTTAACCAACTCCTTTCTACATTGCCTAAACCTAACCAAAGCACAGAGCAAGGACATTTATTTTCAGCAGGAGTGCCGCGGCTGCATCAGACCATGGATGTAATGCATTAGACTCGCACCTGGGTGAAACTTTGGAGGCGGAGGGGGAGGGGCCGGTCGGGCGCTGTCCCCGCGGCGCGTCGTGTCAAGCCGGGCAGGAAGTCAAACCACCAGAGAATCCGGTCAATTTTCAAAATAAAACACATTCGGAACGGCGGCCCCTCGGGAAGTTCGAAATGACGGACCTTCGGGAATTTTCAGACTGGCAGACCGTCGGAATGGCGGTCCTTCGGAATGGCGGTCGCCCCCCCATGAATGTAGCCTACTGTATATATTTTTTTTTTTCTGTTTGTTTGAAATATTAATAATATAAATAATATTATAATCACAAGGTAACATAATTTAGAGTTAGCGTTTTAATAATTATTTGTATTGGCTGTGTATTTTCAAGGCCAGAAGCTTGTATGTGTGAGCCTGATCATCACCCCTCCTCATCATCATCCTCCTCATCATCATCCCCCCTCATCGTCATCCCCCTCATCATCAACCCCCTCATCGTTACCCTCATCCTCCTCATCACCCCCTTCTTTATCGACAACTTCCACTTCCTGATTCTTCAGTTCAGATGGTCGGACAATACAGTCTGAACTGAAGTGGCGAGCCAAACCCCACTGAACCTGGACTGTCAGAGAAGTTGATTTATTTTATTTTATTTGTGATATTATTATTTTTTTTGTGCTATTCATTAGTCTACTGTTACTGTTGTAACTATTTTTATTTATCTTTGTTTATTGTTTTGATTGAGAGAGGGATAAGTTAAGGAAACCACCTGTCAGTAAGATCCGCAAAAAAATAGGATTCAAAATACAGAATTAGAAATAAATTAGACAATTAAAATAATAACTAAATTAGCACTAAACTAAGAATTAGACATCAAATTATACTTACCTGACAGGTGGATTTGTAAGGGAAAAGAGGGAATAGTTTGTGTATTTCGATTTTGTCTTATGTGTTATTGTTGTTGTTATATGTGATTCTGAAAGAAAGAGATAAGAGAAAGAAAAAGAAAGAAAATAAGAAGAGAATCGATTCACATTGAAATAAATTTGATTATTTACTTTTTTTAAACATTTAACTCATTGAGTGCCGCGCTCCTTTCCAAAGTTTTAGTCAAGTGTACCGGCAAATTAGACCATATTTGACTTTTTATTTTAGAGCCATAGTGTATTCTATATTATTGCCACCAACACATACTGTAGCTCATTTGAAAGGTTTAACTTTATCCTTCAAATGGCCACAAACCGTTTGTTTCTACGTGCCTCCGTTCCTGAGAAAAGTCAAGCTAAACATGGCTGGGTTTCACCAAAATCCCTCCTTTTTTTCTAGAAAAGGAGATAGAGCGTCTTTTATGAAAGGTGCGCTGTTTGTGCCTGTCGCTCTTCTCACACTCGTATTTCTGGATCAAAGGGCTCGTATAAGATAAATATACACAACAATTGTTGTTCTATTCACAAAACCACCATCGGGGGCGGGGGGGGCGCCACTAAACAACAATAACACAGACGCACCGTGCCGTGTCACAGCCTCTCGCCGCGGAACGTGAGGCTCTGCCGGCCACAGCGGCTCGCGAACACCGGTCCCGCCGGTGGTCGTGGTCCGTCTGTGGTACGGGTCGGTGGTGCCGGTCTGCTTTGACCGAGGGATCACCACATTTTACCGCGGGAGGACTTTGGGGAGGACACGGTGTTGCTCCAGATGAAGACCGGGCGGGACAGTGGGCTGAGAGCTTCCTGGTTCAGCTCCCAGCTGCTGCAGCCTCGCGGGTGAGAGCAGAGCAGCAGCGGAGCAGCTGCTGCATCTGCATGCAGAACTCCGTTTGCAGAAGCTGAGTTATGATAAAAACTTCCAGATCATGAGCTGTCATGTGACTTTGATCGTCATCTATTTCAGTTCTCCTCGTCGTAGAGTCCCCAAATTTACATATAATGTGTATTAAAGTGTCTATTTTCATAATTTAAAAAAAAAGCAAAAAACGAAAAATTTCGTTTTTGGCACTCAACGCATGGGAACGAAAAACGAGAAATTACGTGGTTGGCACTCAATGAGTTAACAGTGACCTCTTGTTGTTTTCTTTTCTACTCACACCCATTTCTCCAGAGCGAATCTAATCTTCTGAGTACTGGCCCACAAGTTTTCATTTTATTTACTTTACATTAAAGCAGATAACAGCGGCACGGCCGTTTCGGCTAATGCTGTGTTCAAGGCAGGCTTTTGAAACCGTAAGTTACAGCTTCAAGTCACAACTACGACTTGGTAGCGTTCCAGGTAACCCGTAGCTCGTGTTTTTACCGTCCTGTTGTCTGTGAAAGTTCCCTATAACGGCCACTCGTAACTTCCGACCCGTGAACTCGTACCAGATCGAACTGGTATGACTTCACAGGAAGGAAAAACACAAAGTACGAGTTTCCTTGAATGCACCATGAGTTAGCAGCCCCCGCCCTTGTCAGGCATCAATTGGTCCTCGTGCTACGTCACCACATTCACGCGCATCCCTTGGCTGCACACACAGCCCTTCATGCCGTTCTCTCCCCTCATTGGATAACACTTGTATCCCACAAGGAAAATTTTCTCCTCGGGTTACAGCAGAGCAGAGTGACGGAGAGACTCGTGTTTAGGCTGAAATACTTCATGTAAGTGATTGCTGACGGAAAATAGGACTATTTAGGACTTATATTAACAAAAACATTCCACTGATATCTGCTTTAATAACTGGTTCTTCCTTTTACCAGGTGTTACAAGTCGTTTTCTGGCACGACACCGGACAGCGTCTCATTAGTTTCAGGCATCCTCGGTCACGAGACACACACGACCGACCGCGCACTGCGAGTGCACGGACACAGCCGTGACGTCACGCTCAGAAATGAGACTTTTCTGTGGCTTTTCTGACCGTTAGAAAACATTTTGACGGTTAAAAAGTCCATGACTTAAAAGTATAGAATACAAAGATTAGTAATTAACGGAGGTTACAGCTGGAGGTCCTGTGAACAGTTTTACAGGCTTCTCTTTTACTATTGCGGTCTATGGGAAAAATCCTTTTTGGGCCGCATGGGATTTTTTGTTGCAGTACCACGGGTGGCCACTGGGAAAAATCGGCGTGCCTGCTGAGAGCGTTACAGGGGGGCTGGTGGGTATGTGTATCCTGTGTGAATGTGTGTATTAATCTCTCTCGCGCTCTGTTAAGATGAATACGCAAATCGCTGCAGAGTGCGAGCCTGGCACAGAGGTGTGCGCTCTGGCGCATCTGACACAATCGGTTAACAGCACCGAAAGGAAACTGGCTCCGCTCCGCGGCTATTTCGCGTCCGACGTCTTGCACACGTTTTTATTGATATTGTAGCGTCCGAGCCGACGTAATTACAACAACAAAACACAAACTTATCTGACAGCACTTCTTCCTCTGCTCCTCCTCACTCACTCACCCCGGCCCCTCAGTTTCTCATCCAACCATACCCTACCTGCCCGTACCGTACACATTCACAGTCAGTCAGAAATCACAGAACTTAAACATCATAACAAGAACATGCGGGGTCGCTACAATATTTTCAGTTGTGCAGTAGGCTATTATGGTTACACCCCGCCTTTCCGAAGCCCCGCCTTTCCGACAATAGACTTCCATTCATCGTAATAGCGGGGTTTTCTATTTTTTCTAAAGACCCCGCTACTCCGAAAAGGCCAGTGGGGGAAACCCCCCCACTCCGAACGGACAGACGGACCTAATCAGAAAGGAACCAGAGGCTGTGCAGTGCGCAGTGCGCAGTGATCCTTTTTTCCTTTTTGGGGTCAAACGGATCATGTGCATAATTAACTGCAAAACAAGCAAATACTTCATACTGTATTAATGACATATAATGTTCATTATGCTTCTAGCCTGTCTAGCCTCTACCTGGTCTTTTTACTAAACTTAACCAACTCCTTTCTTCATTGCCTAAATCCAACCAAAGCATCTCCCTCAGTCAGCTGTCAGCACGAGCGGTGGCTGCAGCAGCCTCGCGCCCCTGTGAGCTCAAGCCGGCTTCAGCCGCGCTCGAGCGGAGGAGGGGGGGAGAAAAAGAAAAAAAGTGTATTTCTATTACTGTGTGGGAGATCTCCAACAACGGAGTCTGGGAGAAAGCAAGTGGGACAGATCTGCCCAGTCCCTGAGCAGCGCACGTTTCACAGACAAGCCACAAAGCAGAATGTAAACAACGTCACGCGGTTCAGCACCTTGGACAGCTGCGGGGGGGAGGAGGGGGTGTCGGAGTAGCGGTGTTTCGAAGTGGGGGTATTTCGGAACAGCGGGGTGTCGAAGTGGAGGTGTGTCGGAATGGAGAGCTGTCCCCGGCTATTATTAATAATGAGCGATGAGTCCCATTGCTACGTGCCCCCCCCCCCCCCCCCCCCCGCGCCCATTATCTCAGTCAATATGAACTCCTATCCTGCTTCTGGGCCGGATTAGTCGGGCTAATACACTGTCGTACCCTAATTACTGGGAGTCGGAGCACCGGGCATACTTAAATCGAGGAAATGGGAGGTTGGATTAATGGACGCAAAAATATAGAAATGGGAAGTCGGAGAAATGGGAAGTGGGACTGACGTCATGCGCCCCTGAAATAACCGTTAGTCGACCAGCCGCCATTACTGCGGTGACAGCTCCCAGTCAGGCAGCGATGGGTTCTGTGCGCGAAGCGGGCATTTGAATGCATGCGCCAAGAAGTGGACCTTTTCTCTTATGTAAATATGTCTAGTAAGGTTGGGAGGACATGTGCCGTCATCGGCTGCTCTAATATCAGCAAAACACAGCCCCTTACTGCAGGAGGAGTGTCCGTGTTTAGACCGTAACGTTACGTACAGTGACAGCAACGCAGTCACAGCTGACCTGTACAACCAGGCTACTCTCCCTTCACACCGTTACCTTCACATCGTGGTAAAAGTGGACGGTCTGTGAATGTCTCACTTATCCCTTCAATATGATGTGATCATGGTCGTCTAAAAGCCGGTGTAAAATATGTCTGACCCACCCGGAGCTCAGGTAATTTTGACCATAAATCAGAGACCTGTAATTGACGTTTTTTCTGATCATCGGAGGCCAGCTGATCAATAAAATGTTCTTGAATATCTAAAACAAAGCACTTGTTTTTATTCATGTAGCCTGTCCACATGATTAAATATCCCGCTGCTGGCTTGCTAACGTCAGCACGCATAACGTACCGGTATGTTATATTGTTTATGATACAGTCTCTTATCTCCCTAATCTTTCCTGCTAATCGCTCAAACAAATGATTAATTCCTAAATTAATATTGGTATTCATGTAAGATACCTTAATCAGTTACTGGGGGGCACTAAACATCACAAATGCAGCCTATTTATGATGCTGTCATAAGCCGTTTTCCCACTAAAATTAGCGGGTCGACGCGGGTTTTTTAAACGCGGGTCGACCCGCTAACAATCGGCATTTGGCCCCTTTCCCATTGACCAAAATGAGCCGAGTCTGACCCCCCGCTGAGGGATCAGACAGAGCTCTCATCCGCGGTGCAAGAGACACACACAGTCATGCCACAGCCGCCCGCCGCGGAGTGTCCGTCCGCCGAGGCAGATTCTCTGACTGACCTGGAGCACCAGGACCGCGGAGGACAGCCAGTCTGCTGCGGCCGGATGACGGACGTCCGCGGCACAACACGTCAGTTAAGAGACCCCAAAAAATAAAATGAAAAATAATGAATAAAAACTCTGTCAGTGTTTTTTTTTTCCCCGTTTGTTTGTTTGTTTTCTCATTTCAGACACACTACAGCGGCTGACAATGCGATTTCATTGCAGAGTTTATTGAGCTGTTTCAAACGGTATAAGAAACATCACACAACAATTCTATGAAAGTAGTCTGTGTGAAACAAAAATCAGTGTTCAGTGTTTCTTTTGAGACTGTATGCAACATTTCAGATACACTACACATAGTTGACACACTTTATTATGTAGAACACAGAAATTACAGATCATATTCCCGTAGGTAGCTATTTCACACAACTTTTACATTTCATGAAATTTCATTCTGCTGAGTCCAGCAACAGTGAGTCACTGCTGCAGTCAAAGTGGACTTTGCCTTCATGCACAGAAAACCCATAGTCAGGTCCAGGACTCGGTCTCTTCAAATCCCATATTTCCAAAGCATATTTCATCGTCTTGACCATAAGTCCGCAATTCACCTCGGTCCAGTATTTAGACTGCGTCTTCATGGGGACCTTGGTAATACTGGCCAACTCCACACCCATCTTGTAAAGGTCACTGTCTCGAGGTGACTCAGTGTCCCACATGAGACTCTTCATCTGTTGGCACCAAGGCAAAAATGACTTGTAGTTGGTCACCACCCCAGTCATCAATCTCATCACCCCCAGCCCCATGGGCACTATGTTGTAGTCAGTCCCGCATAGTGCCATGAAAAACAGTTTTGTCATTCGCTCTGTCTCGTCTTGAATCACATTGAATTTTATGCGCATGAAAAGATGACGCCCTGCTTGACTCAACTTTAAAAAGCGGCCGTAGCTGCCCCTGGGCACCTTCCCATCCATGTAGGTCTTGCTTAACCTCTTGAGGCCGTTAAAGGTCTTAACCTCGTCTTTGCTTAGGATCACCTCGTCATCTCCACCGTCGTCCAGGTCAAGCTCAGGCACACCAGCCTCTGAAAATGATAGCTTCTCACCAGTGCATGGATGACTGTTACCTTCTGACTCACTCTGTGGAGTCTTCTTGGATGTGGGGCACAGTGTTTCAAAAATGTAACGGACCGTGTTTTTTCCAGCAGAGTATACAGAAAGTCCCAGACCGTTCACTATCAGGTCTTGATGCTTTGACTCAAAGAACCTGGACATAAACAGGCGGTAGAGGGATCCCCTGATCCCGCCCAAGAACAGGTACCTAGCTACATCTTCCTTGAGATTGATTCTGCTGTGGTTATCCAGAATGTCTTCAAATGTGGAATGCTGCTCTCGAGTTATCGGCAGCATGTGTTCCTCTTCTGCTGTGATATCGCATAGCGCTCGGAACCTATTTTCACTTGAAGACAGGTCGAGGGCTGACGGCGTGGTTGAGTTGCCGGGAGGTGCAAACAGCAACTCACCAAAGGGAGACATGTGCATATCTCTCCCCTCGCGGTAGGTCTTGTTGTCCATCCTCATAGTGATGCTTTCGCGACCACAAGCTGTCAGCACCGCCACTATGTCAGAGTCTCCAGTGCAGATGGTCACACTGCCCTGCAAAGCATTTGCCAACTCTACCATCAGCACATCAGCCTCTGTACCACTGCACCGCTGGCATATGTCATGCAAGATAGACACTTGGTGAGTCTCGGGGTCTGCAAAAGTCACCAGAAAGACACCGTCGACACCTTCAGGTCTGATGGTTGAACCAGCGATGAAACCGTGATTTGACAGTTCATACGCTGGTGGTTCCAGATTGTCATCATCATCATCATCATCACCATGGTGATCCAGGTACCTCTGGTGGAACGACACCAGGTTATTGAACGAGCATCCCTCGGTGAGCTTGTCTTCAGAGCAGTTTCCCTTTGCGCCGGTCACTAGAAACAACTTGTTTTTCATCCCCATGTCTGCCAACAGTTCCATCATCTTGTATTCTATGGCGTGCATATTATGCTTACAAAAGTCAATATGAGGTACAGGTGGACGTTTGTCTCTCATCTCCCTCACAGCTGGCTTTTGAGCCCCTGCGCCGTCCTTTACAAGCACTACACATCGGCTGCCTGCATTCTCCAATATGTATCCAGATGCCAGTGTTTTAGCCATGTTCACGATGGAAGCCTGCGGATCATCCTCTATGTAGTCACTGTTCTTGACTTTGTGGACTGTCATAAGATGGTCTATCAAAGTCCAATCCTGACTCTCACATGGTTTGTCAATTAATTCGAACGGCGCCAGGTGAGGGTTTGCAAGCATAGCGTGGATAGCCTTGTGTTTCAAGCCCATTTTAACAAATCTCTTGGTCTTGGTCAAATTTACTGAGAGCAAAAGGGAGAGTGTAAATGAGTATATATATATATATAGTGTCTGTATCCAGCCCCCCTTATATACTGTAGGCAGAGGCATGTTTCATAAACGCTCGCCATGATTGGAAAATGCTACATGCATCACATCCAAGTTTCATCCTCCCCCTCCTCCTCCTCCTCCTCCTCCTCCTCCTCCTCCTCACCATCATCATCATCATCATTCAGGTCCTCTGTAGCCCTCCTGAATTTCATTTTCTCCTGATTAAAAAGCGTGTTTCTGTAGCACAAATCCAGTGGGTCTAACCATGAGCCGGTTCCTTTTGTGGAGGATAGGTTAGTCTCCACTCTCATGTTCACGCACAAAGGAGCCAGACAGTTAAGTACTTGGGGGCAAAAACAGTTCAACCATGGGAACTTGTTGCGTATGCGCCTGGAAATAGTTGGCCTTAGACAGCTACGTATGGTAACCTGGTTTGTCCCCGGCCTGATTATCACCAGGTAGGCAGCCGACCGCTCTGCCATGCTGGGGTAGGTGAGTGAAAACATCAGCCACGTCAGCCACAGCTGTGTATTATATCGCAACAAGGTTTCCCTGCTCAAAATGTCCTTGTTCCTAGTCTTCACCTCCAAAAGTGCCACGTTGTTCCTAACAGTATCGTGGGCCACAAGGTCAACCTCGGTGTAAAATCCCCACTTTTCCCTGATGGACGTGCAGCCCTGCTTACAATTATTGTGATAGGTGTAGTGACGACCACTTGACATATCAGGTGTTGGAATGCTGGCCACTTTGAGCCCCGCACAAACAGGGGTCAGATTCAGAGCCTCGAGCTGTGTGAGAATGAGGCGAGAAACAGGACCTACATCCATTTTTGTCTTCCTTCCATTAAACACATCTTTGCACTGCATGTCAACTCTCGTACCGATACAGGTGGACATACGATTCCTGTCCCACAGGCGTCTGCAGGCTACTAGAGTCAGAGCTTTAGACCTGTGCAGTTTCAACAGTGCATCCTTCAACGCTGATGCTTTACTCTCAGCAGCATTCAGGTTGCTAACATAGCGGGTCACCCAATCCAGCTCACTGTCTGGGTTGGTGTGCAGGTCCTTCACCACCTTTGAGAACAGAGCCATGATTATCATATTTTGACCGGTTGGGCACTTCTTTTGGCACATGATAGAGTCTAGGTTTCTCGTAATACCCTGAACTTTATACCAACGGTGATCCGCTTTAGACCTTGCACTAAGCATTGCACCTGAACCGCGGAACTCAATCACCGGCTCCTGGAGCTTCATTGTATTAAACTTTGCGTTGCGACGTGGCGAGTGGGAAATCGTGGGAAGCCGATGACCTAGGCGCCAGAGATATGAATCGCAAGAAAACAGTCCTCGGTGGCTTTGAGTCATTGATATCCACAAGCAAGGATATCTTTAATAACAACAGGATCTCGGCAGCAGCTTCTAATGTTAGCATCCTGAATGCTGCTCGGTACAAGGGCAAGCTGGGTGCTGCCATTGCTGTCATCACCTCTCTAATTGTGGGGTTTCTGATCATTCCAAACAACATTCTGTACCTCATTGACAACAAGCATGCTACAAGGACAGTAGAAGACCTCGCGTCATCGCCTCATCCTCCTGAGGTTAGACAAAATTATGACTATGCCTACATCCACGCTGGGATAGCGCTTGTTGTTCTCGGGTGCATGGCCATGGTGGTCAGCATAGTGCTCAGCTACTTCGCTGCCCAGAGTAAACGGAAAATGGATTACTCAGATATCTACAGGGGGCCGGAATCCCGAAAGACCACCAGGACCGTTCTAATGTGCCTCATTCTGATGAATATTGAGCTGTTCTTGGCCGTCCTGGCAGGCTGTATGGAGTTGCTGTACAGACCTCTAACCAGTAGCTCCCAGAGGTTGCATAATGTGGAGTCTGCAATTGCTGTGTTCAATATCATTATCTATATGATGTACGTGGTGAGCATGGTGCTTACTTCGACGGTCTTAAAGGGAAAACATGAGGGGATCCCGGTAGATGTAGAAGGAGATATCCCAGAAGTCGTTACTGCACTCTCCTCATCCTCCTCCTACAAGAGCAGAGGAGTCAACCCTTACACTTCACCATCTGGCTACATGTAAGGGACCCCTAGCTTCTCTTCTAAGAAGCCATAATAGACACGGTGATCGCTGGCCAGTCAACTGCCAACTAAGGAGACTGTAACAGTGCTGAATAAGTTGCTGTGTGATTCAGTATTTCTTATGTTTTTGTAAGATGTATCTGAATAAAGAAAAAAGAACCAAGCTCTCAATATCAGTTTGTCTTTATTGCCGAACGTTCAACAGGAAAAAGTAATATCAAAAGCAGAGAAGTCATATAGAAACATCAACATGTTCAAGGCTGAAAACATACAGTACATGTCCAAACTCTCCATGTCGCTGCTCTACTTCATCATTGCAACCAGAGAGATTTTACAGATAGGGCAGGGGTACACTGCGTCCACATTATGGGCATTATTGTTGAAGAATGGGTGGATAAAGCAGCCTGCCCGCCCAGCAACTCATGACTGAGATTCATGTTGTGACCTTCATAGTGGCAAAAACATCAGGTGCTCTGTGACACATGCTGCAATTATCGTGTTCACTTTTCTTCTTTTATTCCCTCTTTTGCTGGAATATATACTCTCAATTCAACAAAGGGAGACCGTAACAGTGTTGAATAAGTTGCTGTGTGATTCAGTATTTCCTTATATTTTGTTGTATGTGGCCTACCCGAATAAATGACAAATAAGCAAGCTCCAAGTCCATTTGTCTTTATTGACACACGTTCAAAAGGAAAGAAAATATCAAAGATGAAAGGTGATATAGAAGACATCAACAGGTTCAAGGTTGAAAAATGTATGTAGCTGCTCCACTTCATTGGGACCAGAGAGATGTTACAGATAGGGCAGTGGTAGACTTTTCCGGACTATCATCATCATTGCTGAAGAAAAAGTGAATGTAGGAGTCTGCCCAGCTCATCGCAGATAGTCATGCTGTTGCTGCCTTCATAGTGACAATATGATGTGATGATTATGAATGAAAAATACTAACCAAAATTACTAACGGAGCCTAGCAATTGCCATTGGTCAAGGGGGACACAGACCTGTGGAGTGTATTATACACCAACAAACTCCTTTTTTGAATACAAGCGAAGACATGTCAGCGGTGATCCCTTCTTTTCATCAACACATCAATATACCACACCTGCAGTCTACCAGGCGAGGATGAAATGGATGACAAGAATGAGAATGACAAAGGGGGAAGTAAGAAACGACAACCACGCAATCGGGTAAAATTCAGAAAACCAATACACCAGATCCACTTGGTGTCAATGTCCCAAGATGCCAAGGATTCACGTAGGTCATATTGGATGCATCTCGCAGCCGACAATGCTCGGTTTCAAAAGCGGATAAGTCAGTTAGAGCCGATCATACAGAGATGTTTAGACCACGATCACCGGTGCCGCATGAGAAACTATATTGACAGCAAGCTGGAAAACTGAGCATCAACCGCACCTCCCCATAGTTACCTTTACCTTTACCTTAACTTTACGCCACTCATTATGCCCAGGGACTGATTGATGCAATGAGCTCGTGGTACGATTGCCTCCTCCTGAAAAACAGGACCCTGACGGAATTCCAAATGGAGCAACTGAACCGTGTCAATGTCACATGTCGCAGTAGCGAAAAAGGAGTTGGTGTGATGATAGGACCCAGGGATAGTTCTTTCGCCAGACCCATGTACATAGAGTCGACACACTACTACCATCTCAACGCCATAATAGCCATGGTTGCCTGCTACATTGACTCAACCATTGACAGCTTGTGTGACTACCCTGCGAGACATGTGCAATTTGCAGCAGCTCAGCAAGTCAGCTGCAAGCCATGATCAGCTGTGGATTCCAGGCTTGAGAAGATGATGATGGCGATGACGATGATGATGATGATGCACACACACTGCTAGAGGGAGCCAGAGGTGCAAATATTGATGGTGGCAATGTAATATGGCAATGTAAGGTAGGTTCAAAGGCAGGGAAGCAATATCATATGACTGAATCATCAGAAATACGTTTGGTTTCATGCATACTGTACCAATTAATACCAGCAGATGTCTGCAATGAACCCGCCTGCCTCGACAAGTTACTATAACCCTTGTGCTGCCCAAGTGGGTCAAATGGACCCAGTCATTCATTAGTGGGTCAGACAGACCCAGTCAGGGTGGATTGTGATTTGTAACCGTCATGATTCCCTAGCAGTGGGTCAAAAATACCCCCCTGGTGTGGATAGATTTTTTTTTTTAACTCATAACCCACGACTTCTGATGTTCCAGCCTGGGTCAGACAGACCGATTGAGCGTGGATTGAGAATTCTAACCATCATGATTCCCTAGCAGCGGGTCAGAAATACCCCCCCTGATGTGGATAGAAATCTGTAACTCATAACCTGTGACTCCTGATGTTCCAGCCTGGGTCAGACAGACCCAGTCCGTATGGATTGAGAATTATTATTCGTCATGTTTCCTTGGCAGGTCAAATAGACCCAGTCAGGGTGGATTGAGATTTTTAACCGTCATGATTCCCTAGCAGTGGGTCAGAAATACCCCCCTGATGTGGATAGAAATCTGTAACTCATAACCTGTGACTCCTGATGTTCCAGCCTGGGTCAGACAGACCCAGTCCGTATGGATTGAGAATTATACCTGGTGCTGCCCTAGCTGGTCAAATAGACCCAGTCAGTGTGGATTGAGAATTTTTAACCGTCATGTTTCCTTGGCAGGTCAAATAGACCCAGCCAGTGTGGATTGGGAATTATACCTGGTGCTGCCCTAGCTGGTCAAATAGACCAAGTCAGTGTGGATTGAGAATTTTTATTCGTCATGTTTCCTTGGCAGGTCAAATAGACCCAGTCAGGGTGGATTGAGATTTTTAACCGTCATAATTCCCTAGCAGTGGGTCAGAAATACCCGCCTGATGTGGATAGAAATCTGTAACTCATAACCCACGACTCCTGATGTTCCAGCCTGGGTCAGACAGACCCAGTTCGTATGGATTGAGATTTTGTAACCGTCATGATTCCTGAGCAACGGGTCAGAAATACCCCCTGGTGTGGATAGAATTTTTTGGCATGACTCCTGATCTACCAGCCTGGGTCAGACAGACCCAGTCAGGGTGGACTGAGATTTTTAACCATCATGATTCCCTAGCAGCAGGTCAGAAATACCCCCTGGTGTGGTAAAAATCTGTTACTCATATCCCACGACTCCCGATGTTCCAGCCTGGGTCAGACAGACCCAGTGAGCATGGATTGAGATTTTGTAACCGTCATGATTCCCTAGCAGCGGGTCAGAAATACCCCCTGGTGTGGATAGAAATGTTTAGCATGACTCCTGATCTTCCAGCCTGGGTCAGACAGACCCAGTCAGGGTGGACTGAGATTTTCCGTCATGATTCCCTTAGCAGCGGGTCAGAACAGACAGACCAGTCAGGGTGGACTGAGATTTTGAAACCGTCATGATTCCTTAGCAGCGGGTCAGAAATACCCCCTGGTGTGGATAGAAATGTTTAGCATGACTCCTGATCTTCCAGCCTGGGTCAGACAGACCCAGTCAGCGTGGACTGAGATTTTGAAACCGTCATGATTCCCTAGCAGCAGGTCAGAAATACCCCCTGGTGTGGATAGAAATGTTTAGCATGACTCCTGATCTTCCAGCCTGGGTCAGACAGACCCAGTCAGGGTGGACTGAGATTTTGAAACCGTCATGATTCCCTAGCAGCAGGTCAGAAATACCCCCTGGTGTGGATAGAAATGTTTAGCATGACTCCTGATCTTCCAGCCTGGGTCAGACAGACCCAGTCAGGGTGGACTGAGATTTTGTAACCGTCATGATTCCCTAGCAGCAGGTCAGAAATACCCCCTGGTGTGGATAGAAATTTTTAGCATGACTCCTGATCTTCCAGCCTGGGTCAGACAGACCCAGTCAGGGTAGACTGAGATTTTGTAACCGTCGTGGTTCCCTAGCAGCGGGTCAAATAGACCCAGTCAGTGTGGATTGAGAATTATACCTGGTGCTGCCCTAGCTGGTCAAATAGACCCAGTCAGTATGGATTGAAATAGACCAGTCAGTATGGATCTAGATTTTGTAACCGTCACGATTCCCTAGCAGCGGGGTCAGAAATACCCCCCTGGTGTGGATAGAAATTTGTAACTCATAACCCATGACTCGTGAATCTGTTGATGTTGGCAAAACACAACGTGAACAGTGTGGTCACTTCTCTTTTCCTCCATCTCCCCAGCCAGACCATCACTTTCTTTTTTTTTCTTACATTACTGAAACAACAACTCTGCTAAAAGGTTATGAGTGAATGAGGTGACCGTCTGCAGAGTGAAAGAGGACATTATAGCAATGTGGCAATGTTGAGTCTGTGAGTGTTGGAGTGAGTGTTGGCGACGTGCATGGGGGACACCTGTTGCTGCACGGACTAAAATATACTATCCTTCATGAGCCCAAGAAGACCATGAGAGTAAAAAACGCCAAGGCTTTTTGCCAAGGCTGATCCAGTTCCTGGATAGACTTTAGACTTTAGACTTTTACTTTTATTGTCCCTCTAGTGTGCCTGTGATGCAGAGGTTCAACAAAGACCCCATGTCAAGCAGACATCAGGCCTGATGATGGTCGACACAGGGGCGACTTCTCATCACATCATCAATCATCATCACAGACATTTTGAGATTCAAGAAGTTCCACGACCATGACAACGTTTCGGTTTTGGTCATGCAGAGACTCACTTCATGGAGCCGGCTGATGAACTGATGAACGGAAATGCAGCGGGGTTGCAGAGCGCAGGGGAGATGCAGAGATGGTGCTGATTGATAACAGCAGGGGGGCAACGCCACAAAACTATACCTTGACATACAAAGGCGTTGGTAGCTACATCCCCACCTATCCACAGGGCATCTTCTCTGTGCAAGCTGCGACCACCACCGGAGGAGCCACCGTCGTCATCTTTCTCATAAAAACTTTCTCAAGTGCAAAGACGTCGGTACAAACTTCAACATGTAGTATGTGTGTACAACAGACTTTATTATTTGAACACTGTACATGATTGATGAGTGGTGGATGACCAGTGTAATGTGTGTTATGACATAAAAACATGGCATGAAGTCCTTGGCTTCACAAAGCTCTGTCTTCTTTTGTTGTTGTTGTTGTTGTTAGGGATGAATGAAAAACATTGTATTTCTACTGAGATGTCTGTGGTGGTGCCTATATCTGGGGGCAAATGGCAAATAAATGACTCTGACTCTCTGACTCTGTAATTATTATGATGATATACTAAGGTTACAAAGTGTGGTTGAAGGAATGTAAATCAAAGGAAAAACTGACAAATCTGTCTTGCATGCACTGTGATGCATGTAGCTACTGAAGGTAAATTTGTTCAAATCAGGAACAGGGAGCCAGATGCTAGAGCCAGATCGGTCTTAGAATTGGTTCATAGCTACTGATCTAGCAGGGCCGATAGATCCAGAGTCCATAGATGGTCATAAATATGCTGTGTCATTCACTGACGAATATACCAATCAGTGCTGTTTTTGTACGTATTTTCTAAAGCACAAGAGTGATGTAGTAGTAGTACAAGCCACTGTGAAATTTCTTGTGGATGCAGCCCATTATGGGAGGGTTACACGAATCAGGTCTGACAATGCTTTAGAGTTCATGGGTAAAAACTGGCATCAGACATCCTTGCTCAGCACAAAATGGCATCAAACATGAAAGGTTCATAGCTCCATAGCTACTCGCCACATCAGAGTGGTACCGCAGAGCCTATTTTAGTATACTATCCCAGTAGTGGTAAAGTGCAAAAACACAGGCAAGCTAGTTAAATGTGTGACCTGCAACCGTTGCAGAGCACCAGACACAGACAGAAATGCCTGCTGCTGCTGCTGCTGCTGCTGATGATGATGATGATGATTTTGAGGTTACTACTGAGGTGGGTTGATAGGACCAGATGAACTCTCCCCTAGCTCTTACCGACAGGACATGAGACACAGGAACAGAAGTCGTTCCCTTACAGTTGGGCCTCAGACTCAGAGAGGAGGAATAGAGAAGAGAAAAAGCTCACAGTCACAGAGCTCACTCACAAAGCACACTGCAGGCACACGCACAGATTGGGACACAGACTCAGAGAGGAGGGATAGAGAAGAGAAAAAGCTCACGGACCCAGAGCTCGCCTCACTCAGCAAACTGCAGACACATGCTCAGATAGGGAGACAGACTCAGAGAGGAGGAATGGAGAAGAGAGAAAGCTTGCAGGCACAGAGCTCACTCACAGAGCAAACTGCAGGCCCATGCAAAGATAGGAACACAGACTCAGAGAGGAGGAATAGAGAAGAGGAAAAGCTCAGTCACAGAGCTCAGCTCACTCAGCACACTGCAGGCACACGCACAGATTGGGAGACAGACTCAGAGAGGAGGAATGGAGAAGAGAAAAAGCTCACAGGCCCAGAGCTCATTCACTCAGCAAATACACGCACGGATAGGGACACAGACTCAGAGAGGAGAGACAGAGAAGAGAAAAAGCTCGCAGGTCCTGAGCTCACTCAGCAAACTGCAGACACACGCACAGATAGGGAGACAGACTCAGAGAGGAGGAATAGAGAAGAGAAAAAGCTCACAGGCCCTGAGCTCACTCACTCACAGAGCACGCTGCAGGCCCATGTAAAGATAGGAACACAGACTCAGAGAGGAGGAATAGAGAAGAGAAAAAGCTTGCAGGCACAGAGCTCACTCACTCAGCACACTGGAGGCACACGCACAGATAGGGAGACAGACTCAGAGAGGAGGAATAGAGAAGAGAAAAAGCTCACAGGCCCAGAGCTCGCCTCACTCACTCAGCAAACTGGAGGCACACGCACAGATAGGGAGACAGACTCAGAGAGGAGGAATAGAGAAGAGAAAAAGCTCACAGGCCCAGAGCTCACTCACAGAGCAAACTGCAGGCCCATGCAAAGATAGGAACACAGACTCAGAGAGGAGGAATAGAGAAGAGAGAAAGCTTGCAGGCCCAGAGCTCACTCACAGAGCAGACTGCAGGCCCATGCAAAGATAGGAACACAGACTCAGAGAGGAGGAATAGAGAAGAGAAAAAGCTTGCAGGCCCAGAGCTCACTCACTCAGCACACTGCAGGCACAAGCACAGATAGGGAGACAGACTCAGAGAGGAGGAATAGAGAAGAGAAAAAGCTCACAGGCCCAGAGCTCGCCTCACTCACTCAGCAAACTGGAGGCACACGCACAGATTGGGACACAGACTCAGAGAGGAGGGATAGAGAAGAGAAAAAGCTCACAGGCTCAGAGCTCATTCACTCACTCAGCAAACTGGAGGCACACGCACAGATAGGGACACAGACTCAGAGAGGAGAGACAGAGAAGAGAAAAAGCTTGCAGGCCCAGAGCTCGCCTCACTCACTCAGCACACTGCAGGCACACGCACAGATTGGGAGACAGACTCAGAGAGGAGGAATAGAGAAGAGAGAAAGCTTGCAGGCACAGAGCTCACTCACAGAGCAAACTGCAGGCCCATGCAAAGATAGGAACACAGACTCAGAGAGGAGGAATAGAGAAGAGAAAAAGCTTGCAGGCCCAGAGCTCACTCACTCAGCACACTGCAGGCACAAGCACAGATAGGGAGACAGACTCAGAGAGGAGGAATAGAGAAGAGAAAAAGCTCACAGGCCCAGAGCTCGCCTCACTCACTCAGCAAACTGGAGGCACACGCACAGATTGGGACACAGACTCAGAGAGGAGGGATAGAGAAGAGAAAAACCTTGCAGGCACAGAGCTCACTCACTCAGCACACTGGAGGCACACGCACAGATAGGGAGACAGACTCAGAGAGGAGGAATGGAGAAGAGAGAAAGCTTGCAGGCCCAGAGCTCACTCACAGAGCAAACTGCAGGCCCATGCAAAGATAGGAACACAGACTCAGAGAGGAGGAATAGAGAAGAGAAAAAGCTTGCAGGCCCAGAGCTCGCCTCACTCAGCAAACACACGCACAGATAGGGAGACAAACTCAGAGAAGAGAGACAGAGAAGAGAAAAAGCTCGCAGGTCCTGAGCTCACTCAGCAAACTGCAGACACACGCACAGATAGGGAGACAGACTCAGAGAGGAGGAATAGAGAAGAGAAAAAGCTCACAGGCCCTGAGCTCACTCACTCACAGAGCACGCTGCAGGCCCATGCAAAGATAGGAACACAGACTCAGAGAGGAGGAATAGAGAAGAGAAAAAGCTCAGTCACAGAGCTCAGCTCACTCAGCACACGCACGGATAGGGACACAGACTCAGAGAGGAAGGATAGAGAAGGGAGAAAGCTCACAGGCCCAGAGCTCGCCTAACTCAGCAAACTGCAGACACACGCACAGATATGGAGACAGACTCAGAGAGGAGGAATAGAGAAGAGAAAAAGCTCACAGGCCCTGAGCTCACTCACTCAGCAAACACACGCACGGATAGGGAGACAGACTCAGAGAGGAGGAATACAGAAGAGAAAAAGCTTGCAGGCACAGAGCTCGCCTCACTCACTCAGCAAACTGCAGGCCCAGAGTTCACTCACAAAGCCAACTGTACAGCAACGGGCTACTGTAAAACATGTACTTAGATACTTAAAGGGCACGAAGGAAAACTGTTATGTTACAAAAAAGAGTGACTTGGGTTGGAAGCATTCATGCAGTGATGCAAACTGGGCAGAACATGAAACTGACCACAGACGTAGTACTACAGGTTCTTGTGTCAGCTTAAGCCAATTCGGTCCCTCATGGAAAAGCAAAAGGCAAGCCACAGTAGCTCTTTCAACTTGTGAAGCTGAATACATGGCGTTTGCTGCAACTATACAAGAATGTACTGTATGTATTTGGTTCAATTGTTACAAGGTATTGATTGGTCTCATTACAGGCAGTCAAAGGTTTATGAAGACAGCCAAAGTGCTGCTGCTGCTTGTATGTATGTAAAGTGCCATGTGAATAAAAATTGTTTTTGATTTTGACATGCTGATTTGCTTTCATCCTGTGTTATGTGGTACTACTTTGTGCGTAATCCCTTTGATGACAACAGTTTCAAATTCACCAGAGAGTCTACTCAGGACAGTTTAAATGTTAGGAGTCATGCAGAGAAGACTCCCATAACAGTGTGTGTGACTCCTGTGCAAGGGTATTATAGCTTCAAGTTCTTCGTTTGTTTGTTCATTTTTATTTTCATGTAGTTTAGAGTTTAGAGTTTAGAATTACTACTAGCTACCCTGGTCATGTGGAGTTTTTTTTCCCCTGGTTTGTTGTGGGGTGGTGGGAAACCTAACCCACCCACCCATTACTTTATAGCTATAGAAATGTAAAAACATAGAGCTTCAGGTTTACTTACAAGGCATTACACTGCATGTAGAGAGAGACGAAGAATACTTAGGAGGACTAAAAACAAAAACAGTAAGTGCTTTAGGAAAGGATGCTGGTACTATCAACAAAATTCCATCACAAGAGTAGAGTAGAGTAAAACTTTATTCATCCCCACAGAGAAATTCAGGTGTCAGAGAGCTCACAAAACAGATAACAACAGCCACACTACCACATTCATTTACGTAGATGAGCGCAGCCTAACACAAAATAAAGACAGCACAGCGGCAAGGCAAGTGGCCACTGTGCCACAGTTTGTCCCAAAGAGTTTTACATAGCATCATAATAACATCATCTGCCCTTAGACCCTCGACTCATCGACTGAGGAAAAAGTTGATCCAGGAAAGCCCTTTTAACTGGGGAAAAAAAAATCATCAGAGAAACCTCAGGGTGAGCAACAGAGGAGGGATCCCTCACCCAGGACAGGCAGACTTGCAACAGAGGTTCTATACAGACAAAAACAGTTTAAACATAACATATAATGTGCAGAACATGAAGTGGTTAATGGGAGCTGAAGAAGGCAGTTTCTGCTGGGAAGGAAGGATGCGATACAGGCGGCGGTTGGTGCAGAGGGACGAAGCTCTGGAGAATCAGTGGAAACACAGACAGAGAGAGAGAGAGAGAGTGCGGGACACCAAGGCCAAACGACAAAGTGCAACAGATAATCATAATGACAATTCAGTCTGAATTAACACTGCAAAAGGAGAGGAGGGGAAGAGGAGGAGGAGAAGAAGAGAAGACCATAGAGCTCTATGTACTATAACCACCAAATGTGGTCCACCAGCAATAGTCTAGGAGGCCTATAGCAGCATATGATTCAGAGATATAGGCTACCTGAACCAGCCCTAACTATAAGCTCTGTCATAGATTTAGTTAGAGTGTTTGCCTCGCTGACCCATGGAGAGAGAGAGAGAGAGAGAGAGAGAGAGAGAGAGAGAGAGAGAGAGAGAGAGTGAAGTCAGCAGAAGGATTTTGAAGTCTATTCTGTAACCTACAGGAAGCCAGTGGAGAGAAGCTAAAGTGGGAGAGATGTGCTCTCTTTTACTAACTCCAGTCAATAACCTCACTTCAGCATTGTGGACCAGCTACAGAAGGCTGTGGAGATAGTGTCTGCTATAGCTCCCATTTTGTTTGCTGTGCCCCTCTCCACCACAGATTACAGTCTTCCCCAGCACTGAGCTCTTTTTTGGAGAACAATGAGGAAAGCAATGAATCTGTGGCACATTGAATGTTGCATTATTTTTTTGGTCTTCCTTGAAAAAATAAATAAACAAACAAAACAACCTGAAACATGTTGAGTTGGGTTTGTCTTTTTAGAGCTGTCAAAACATAGAGCTTCAGGTTTACTTACAAGGCATTACACTGCATGTAGAGACTAAGAATACTTCAGGGACTAAAAACAAAGTAGAGTAGAGTAAAACTTTATTCATCCCTGCAGAGAAATTCAGGTGTCAAAGAGCTCTCAAAACAGATAACAACAGCCACACTACCACATTCATATACGTAGATGAGCACAGCCTTAGACATTTTACTATTTTTCAGTTTCAACTCTCAGCTTCAGTGTTTTCTCAGTGTGTACAGGATGTGCCATATAATTTGTCTATTGGAACATGTTTGGGAAGTATAAAGACAATGAGCCTGATATACTGTAGCTATATATTTTACAAAAGCAATGAACCAGAGACACATTGAATGTTGTATTTTATTTTTTCTCCCTTGATGAAAAATAAATAAATGAGCAAACAACCTGCAGCCAGGTCTGGCTGTCCAATTCTTATTCAGGAGTATAAAGCTTAAGCATACATGTGTGTGAGGTGACCTTCATTCATATAAGAATATATTTGGACAGTAGTATAGCTACAGCTAGCAAGATAGAGATGAACACAGTGTGCCCTGGTTTACTGAAAAAAATGTTTTACTGTTCTGTACTGCGTTCACTGATAGTTTTACTGATAGTTTTCTTAAATTTTAATTTGTTTCTGGCGGCGTGGACAGCATGTGCATTCACTGTTCAAAGCCAGCCACCAGAGAAATGATTCAAAGAAAGAAGAGGAAAAGTTTGATGTAGTCTTGGGGGGCCGGCAGTAGCAAAGTGTGGTGGACACTGACAATTGCACTGCTGTCTGAGCTGCAAACAGCCACTACTGTGCTGAGCAGCTATAGAACAGTACCTACAGTACATTGATTCACCGCCACTACTGTGCAAAAGCCAACTAACCCCAAGCTCCTTCAGCTTGTGAAGAAGGAGAAAAAAAGAACAACATTACAGGAACTCTCCTGCTGTATGAGATGCATCCAAAAGGGTGAGTGGTGGGAGGTGGGAATTGTGGAGTCAACAAGTTGTCTTGACTTTATGACTCATGACACATATCCCACCAAACCCTAATCCACAAAGAGCTGAGGAAAAGTTTGATGGAGTCTTCATGGAGTCATGGTGGACAGTGTAACTCTGACTATTACAGGACAGGACAGAGCAGAGGAGCGCTCAGTGTAACCAGACACCTGCTACACCACAAAGTTTTATTACAGTGGGTGAAACCTGAGTAGTGGGCAGCGGTGATGGACAGGATTGGCTGCACTTGTCATAAAGAGGCACAAGGGCTGTAAATACCTTAGTCAGAGAAGTGTAGCTGAACACAAAACCAAAAAACTCAGCTTCCATCAGCAGCAGCCTGAAGAAGAAGAAGAAGAAGAAGAAGAAGAAGAAAAAGAAGCAGAAGAAGAAAAATGTTGATTTCAAACCATTGACTGACTGCAAACTGCCACTGCCGAGTGGTGAGCAGTGAGCAGAAAGAAGAGGAAAAAGTTTGTCCAGAAAGCAACACAGAGGAACAGAGAGGAAAAGAAGCAAACACAGGTATGTGTTTCTTTGTTTGTCTGTGTGTCTGTGTGTCTCTGCGTCTGCCTCTGTGCATATGTCTCAATTCAATTTCAATTTTCACAAGCTTTATTGGCATGACTGTCATTACAATATTGCCAAAGCATTACAAAAATGGTAAAATAACACATACAACATAGATAAATAAACAGATAATATAATAATAAAGATGATAGTAATGAACAAACATTGTAGATATCATTTAGCAGGTAAAACTCAACAGGAGCAGCAGCAGCAGCTGCTCATATAGAGGAGCTCATGTTGAGCAGCTCCTCTCTCTTTTTGTGACAGGCACAAACATATTTTGCTGCTTCTAGAGCAGTGGCTCTTTGTTCTCCTAACAAATGACATAATTTGTCCTGGTCTGAGAGTTGGGTGAAGTTGGGTGTTGTTAGTGTGATGTTAGTGTATGTCTGTGGCGGCCGCTCTCTAAGGCCAGGCTGTGGCCGCTGAGTCTGTACATAGTCAAGGTTTTCCTCAGTCTGGGGTCAGTTACTGAACTCAAGTAATCTGCCCTGGAGTATTCTCTGTTTAGGGCCAAATAGCATTGCAGTTTGCTTTGGGTTTTGGTTGTACATGTCCAATAGTTGATGTAATTGTCTTTTTGTTTTTCTATAATTTGGTGGGGCCGGATTGTGTGAGGGTGGTCTCTGTCTCTGTCTCTGTGTGTGTGTGTGTGTGTGTGTGTGTGTGTCTGTCTGTCTGTCCGGGCGTGGCCCTTGAAAGGCTGGTGGTTTACTGATAGTTTTCTTTAATTTGTTTCTGCAGCCAGGTCTGGCTGTCCAATTATTCAGCAGTATAAAGATTTGGGGTGACCTTCTTTCATATATTGATATTTTTGGACAGTAGGCTAGTATAGCTACAGCTATCAAGATAGAGATGAGAATATAGAGCAGAAGTGGCAGTGGTGGAAGAAGAAGACAGTGTTGGCTGACCCAGCTCCATGGTGAAAGCACAGGGAAACAGGCAGGCCCTTGAAAGGCTGGTGGTGACCCAGGTCAAAAGATTTTTATTTTTTTTAATCAGTTTTGTTTTTGCACAAAGAGCTGAGGAAAAGTTTGATGGAGTCTTCATGGAGTCATGGTGGACAGTGTAACTCTGACTATTACAGGACAGGACAGAGCATAGCAGAGCTCTATGTAACCAGACACCTGCTACACCATGAAGTTTTATTACAGTGGGTGAAACCTGAGTAGTGGGCAGCGGTGATGGACAGGATTGGCTGCACTTGTCATAAAGAGGCACAAGGGCTGTAAATACCTTAGTCAGAGAAGTGTAGCTGAACACAAAACCAAAAAACTCAGCTTCCATCAGCAGCAGCCTGAAGAAGAAGAAGAAAAAGAAGCAGAAGAAGAAAAATGTTGAGTTCAAACCATTGACTGACTGCAAACTGCCACTGCCGAGTGGTGAGCAGTGAGCAGAAAGAATTGGAAAAGGTTTGATGGAGTCTTGAGGACATCAGTGTGGAGTGTGGAGAACACCGCCATCAGTGACTATACTAAATAGGCAGCCCACAGTCCAGAAAGCAACAAAGATGAACAGAGAGGAAAATAAGCAAACAGTAAGAGGTATATGTTTCTTTGTTTGTCTGTTTGACTGTGTTCTCTGTGCGTCTCTGTGTCTGCCTCTGTGCATATGTCTCTGTCTCTGTCTCTGTCTCTGTGTGTGTGTGTGTGTGTGTGTGTGTGTGTGTGTGTGTGTGTGTGTGTCCGGGCGTGGCCCTTGAAAGGCTGGTGGTTTACTGATAGTTTTCTTTAATTTGTTTCTGCAGCCAGGTCTGGCTGTCCAATTATTCAGCAGTATAAAGCTTTGGGGTGACCTTCTTTCATATATTGATATTTTTGGACAGTAGGCTAGTATAGCTACAGCTATCAAGATAGAGATGAGAATATAGAGCAGAAGTGGCAGTGGTGGAAGAAGAAGACAGTGTTGCCTGACCCAGCTCCATGGTGAAAGCACAGGGAAACAGGCAGGCCCTTGAAAGGCTGGTGGTGACCCAGGTCAAAAGATTTTTTTTTTTTTTTAAATCAGTTTTGTTTTTGCTCTCACGCCACAGTAAATGGTTTACTGAAAAATGTTTTACTGTTTACTGTTCACTGATAGTTTTACTGATAGTTTTCTTTAAATTTGTTTCTACAGCCGGGTGGCGTGGACAGCACCTACATTCACTGTTCAAAGCCAGCTGAGAAACGATTGAAAGAAAGAAGAGGAGAAGTTTGATGTAGTCTTGGGGAGCCAGGACATTCACTATGCAAAAGCCAACTAAGCCTCAGCTCCTTCAGCTTGTGAAGAAAAAAAAAGAGAACATTAACTCCCCTGCTGTATGATATGCAACCAAAAATGGTGAGTGGTGGGAGGTGG
Source organism: Trachurus japonicus (assembly GCF_045865225.1). Taxonomy (NCBI): domain Eukaryota; kingdom Metazoa; phylum Chordata; class Actinopteri; order Carangiformes; family Carangidae; genus Trachurus; species Trachurus japonicus. Next base: position 11,481 of record NW_028221077.1, on the reverse strand, counting down.
GAATTGTGGAGTCAACAAGGTGTCTCCGTGCCATACATGTGTTCTCTTCATGCACTGAACCAGTTGCATTCACAGATTAGCTCACCTTCCTGACTAAACAATTGTGCTGATTGGACTTAGCTGGTTTATTGTGTGAGCAGAAAAAAAAAGTATGGCACAGAGATGGTTTTATGACTACACATATCCCACCTAACTCTAATCCACAAAGAGCTGAGGAAATGTTTGATGGAGTCTTGAGGAGATCAGGCGTGTGGACAATGAAACTCTGACTACTGCTCTCTGAGCTGCAAACAGCCACTGTTGATCCACCCCACAGAGCTCGGCTTCTCTGGGCTCCTTTCCCCCCACAAACTCCTCGCTGGAAAGTCATTGCATAGAGCAAAAAAAGGGTGAGTATAGAAGTTGTGGAGTGAGCAAGTCATCAAGTAACTGCACAGGCTGCAGTCAGAGTGGAGGGAAAGCAGCGCTTGGCTTCTCTGGGCTCCTTTCCCTGCACAAACTCCTCGCTGGAAAGTCATTGCATAGAGCAAAAAAAGGGTGAGTATAGAAGTTGTGGAGTGAGCAAGTCATCAAGTAACTGCACAGGCTGCAGGTAAGTGACAGGATCTGCTGAATGAAATTTCCATGTCATTTCATTGCAGTGCATGTTTTTGCACACAAACACAGAGCGATTCCTCAAATGGAGAGATACTACTTATTCTCCTCTCAACTACTGAAGCAAAACAACAAGGAATGGAACGGAATGGAATGGAGGAACAAACAGCTATGAGTCACCGGACTCTGAGCAGCGCACAAAAAAAAAAAAGTCAGCTGGAAAAACTAAGGAAGGAACGGAATGGAATGGAGGAACAAACAGCTTAGAGTCACCGGACTCTGAGCAGCGCTCAAAAAAAAAAAAAAAAAAATTGAGTCACCGGACTCTGAGCAGCGCACAAAAAAAAAAAAGTCAGCTGGAAAAACTAAGGAAGGAACGGAATGGAATGGAGGAACAAACAGCTTTGAGTCACCGGACTCTGAGCAGCGCTCAAAAAAAAAAAAAAATTGAGTCACCGGACTCTGAGCAGCGCACAAAAAAAAAGTCAGCTGGAAAAACTAAGGAAGGAACGGAATGGAATGGAGGAACAAACAGCTTTGAGTCACCGGACTCTGAGCAGCGCTCAAAAAAAAAAAAAAAAAATTGAGTCACCGGACTCTGAGCAGCACACAAAGAAAAAAAAAAAAGTCAGCTGGAAAAACTAAGGAAGGAACGGAATGGAATGGAGGAACAAACAGCTTTGAGTCACCGGACTCTGAGCAGCGCACACAAAAAATAAAAAAAAATTGGGAAAAGTCACCTGGAAAAACTGGTAACTTCCTGAGACAGTGTTGGTAAGTGACGGGATCTGCTGAATGAGGAATCGCTCTGTGTTTGTGTGCAAAAACATGCACTGCAATGAATTGACATGGAAATTTCAAACGGGAATAGGACAGACAGATAGATAGATAGATAGATCGATACATACATACTACTTTTTCTCCTCTCAACTATTGAAGCAAAGCAACAAGGAATGGAACGGAATGGAATGGAGGAAAAAACAGCTCTAAGTCACAGGACTCACAAGCTGCAGTCAGTGTGGAGGGAAAGCAGAGCTCGGCTTCTCTGGGCTCCTTTCCCCCCACAAACTCCTCGCTGGAAAGTCATTGCATAGAGCAAAAAGAGGGTGAGTATAGAAGTTGTGGAGTGAGCAAGTCATCGAATAACTGCACAGGCTGCAGTCAGAGTGGAGGGAAAGCAGCGCTCGGCTTCTCTGGGCTCCTTTCCCTGCACAAACTCCTCGCTGGAAAGTCATTGCATAGAGCAAAAAAAGGGTGAGTATAGAAGTTGTGGAGCGAGCAAATCATCAAGTAACTGCACAGGCTGCAGTCAGAGTGGAGGGAAAGCAGCGCTTGGCTTCTCTGGGCTCCTTTCCCCGCACAAACTCATCGGAAACGGAATAGAACAGAAACGGAAACAGGACAGACAGATAGATAGACAGACAGATAGACACTACATTTTCTCCTCTCAACTATTGAGTCACAGGACTCTGAGCAGCGCACACAAAAAAAAAGGAAAAGACACCTGGAAAAACTGGTAACTGCCCGAGACAGTGTTGGTAAGTGACAGGATCTGCTGAATGAAATTTCCATGTCATTTCATTGCAGTGCATATTTTTGCACACAAACACAGAGCGATTCCTCAAATGGAAAGAGGACAGAAAGATACTTCTTATTCTCCTCTCAACTATTGAAGCAAAACAACAAGGAATGGAACGGAATGGAATGGAGGAACAAACAGCTCTGAGCAGCGCTCAAAAAAAAAAAAAATTGAGTCACCGGACTCTGAGCAGCGCACAAAAAAAAAGTCACCTGGAAAAACGGAGGAAGGAACGGAATGGAATGGAGGAAAAAATAGCTTTGAGTCACCGGACTCAGAGCAGCGCTCACAAAAAAAAAAAAAAAATATGAGTCACCGGACTCTGAGCAGCGCACAAAAAAAAAGTTACCTGGAAAAACGGAGGATGGAACGGATTGGAATGGAGGAAAAAATAGCTTTGAGTCACCGGACTCTGAGCAGCGCTCACAAAAAAAAAGTCTGAGTCACCGGACTCTGAGCAGCGCACACAAAAAAATAAAAAAAAATAAAGGAAAAGTCACCTGGAAAAACTGTTAACTTCCTGAGACAGTGTTGGTAAGTGACGGGATCTGCTGAATGAGGAATCGCTCTGTGTTTGTGTGCAAAAACATGCACTGCAATGAATTGACATGGAAATTTCAAACGGGAATAGGACAGACAGATAGATAGATACATACTACTTTTTCTCCTCTCAATTATTGAAGCAAAACAACAAGGAATGGAACAGAATGGAATGGAGGAAAAAACAGCTCCAAGTCACAGGACTCTGAGCAGCGCACACAAACAAAATGGTGGTGATGATGATGATGGACTTGTCACATTGTGGTTGATACTTGTAAGTGCTGTACAAATAAAATTGACTTTTGTTTTTGTTGCCTCCTTGCCTTTCTTCACTGCCCGAGACCGTGTCGGCAGTGACTGCATCTACAGATTGAGGAATCACTCTGTGTTTGTGTGCAGAAACATGCACTGAAATGAAATGAAATGACAAGACAAAAACACAAACAAACAGAGAGAGGAAGGACAGAGAAGAGGGGAAGCTCACAGGCACAGAGGAGGCCTCACTCACAAAGCAAACTGTAGACACAAGCACAGAAACAGCCACAGACTCAGTGAGGAAGGACAGAGAAGAGACAAAGTTTAGTCACAGAGCAAGCTTCTGACACAGGCATAGACTCAGACTCAGCGAGGAAGGACAAAGAATAGAGAAAGTTCACAGTTAGAGAGCTCACTCACAGAGCAAACTGCAGACACAGATACGGAAACAGATACAGAGAGGAGGGAAAGCTCACAGTTAGAGAACTCACTCACAGAGCAAACTTCAGACTCAGCGAGGAAGGACAGAGAGGAGAGAATGCTCACTCACAAAGCAAACTGCAGACACAAGCACAGATACAGCCACAGTGAGGAAGGATATAGAACAGAGAAAGTTCACAGTTACAAAGCTCACTCACAAAGCAAACTGTAGACAGAGGTACAGATACAAACACAGACTCAGAGAGGAAGGAGAGGGAAAGTTCACAGTTACAGAGGTCGCCTCACTCAAAGAGCAAACTGCGAACACACGCACAGATAGGGACTCAGCGAGGAAGGACAGAGAGGAGGGAAAGCTCACAGTTACAGAACTCACTCACAGAGCAAACTTCAGACTCAGACTCAGCGAGGAAGGACAGAGAAGAGAGAATGCTCTCAGTTACAGAGGTCGCCTCACTCACTGAGCAAACCGCAAACACACGCACAGATACGGACTCAGCGAGGAAGGACAGAGAGGAGGGAAAGCTCACAGTTACAGAACTCACTCACAGAGCAAACTGCAGACTCAGACTCAGCGAGGAAGGACAGAGAGGAGAGAATGCTCACTCACAAAGCAAACTGCAGACACAAGCACAGATACAGCCACAGCGAGGAAGGATTTAGAACAGAGAAAGTTTACAGTTACAAAGCTCACTCACAAAGCAAACTGTAGACAGAGGTACAGATACAAACACAGACTCAGAGAGGAAGGACAGAGAGGAGAGAATGCTCACTCACAAAGCAAACTGCAGACACAAGCACAGATACAGCCACAGCGAGGAAGGACAGAGAAGAGAGAAAGTTCACAGTTACAAAGCTCACTCACAAAGCAAACTGTAGACAGAGGCACAGATACAGAGAGGAAGGACAGAGAAGACAGAAAGTTCACAGTTACAGAACTCACTCACAGAGCAAACTGCAGACTCAGACTCAGCGAGGATGGACAGAGAAGAGAGAATGCTCACAGTTACAGAGGTCGCCTCACTCATTGAGCAAACCGCAAACACACGCACAGATACGGACTCAGCGAGGAAGGACAGAGAGGAGGGAAAGCTCACAGTTACAGAACTCACTCACAGAGCAAACTGCAGACTCAGTGAGGAAGGACAGAGAAGAGAGAATGCTCACAGTTACAGAGGTCCCCTCACTCACTGAGCAAACCGCAAACACACGCACAGATACGGACTCAGCGAGGAAGGACAGAGAGGAGGGAAAGCTCACAGTTACAGAACTCACTCACAGAGCAAACTGCAGACAGAGCGAGGAAGGATATAGAACAGAGAAAGTTCACAGTTACAAAGCTCACTCACAAAGCAAACTGTAGACAGAGGTACAGATACAGACACAGACTCAGAGAGGAAGGACAGAGAAGAGAGAATGCTCACAGTTACAGAGGTCGCCTCACTCACTGAGCAAACCGCAAACACAGGCACAGATCGAGTCACAGACTCAACGAGGAAGGACAGAGAGAGAGCAGAAGAAACTGCAGACAGAGGCACAGATACAGACACAGACTCAGCGATGAAGGACAGAGAAGACAGAAAGTTCACAGTTACAGAGGTCGCCTCACTCACTGAGCAAACCGCAAACACAGGCACAGATAGAGTCACAGACTCAACGAGGAAGGACAGAGAGGAGGGAAAGCTCACAGTTACAGAACTCACTCACAGAAGAAACTGCAGACAGAGGCACAGATACAGACACAGACTCAGCGATGAAGGACAGAGAAGACGGAAAGTTCACAGTTACAGAGGTCGCCTCACTCACTGAGCAAACCGCAAACACAGGCGCAGATCGAGCCACAGAATCAGCGAGGAAGGACAGAGAAGAGAGAAAGCTCACAGTTACAGAACTCACTCACAGAGCAAACCGCAGACTGAGGCACAGCGAGGAAGGACAGAGAAGACAGAAAGTTCACAGTTACAGAGGTCGCTTCACTCACTGAGCAAACAGCAAACACAGGCACAGATCGAGCCACAGACTCAGCGAGGACGGACAGAGAGGAGGGAAAGCTCTCAGTTACAGAACTCACTCACAGAAGAAACTGCACACAGAGGAACAGATACAGACACAGACTCAGCGATGAAGGACAGAGAAGACAGAAAGTTCACAGTTACAGAGGTCGCCTCACTCACTGAGCCAACCGCAAACACAGGCACAGATATGGACACAGACCCAGCGAGGAAGGACAGAGAAGAGAGAAAGCTCACAGTTACAAAGCTCACTCACAAATCAAACCGCAGACAGAGGCACAGACTCAGCGAGGAAGGACAGAGAAGACAGAAAGTTCACAGTTACAGAGGTCGCCTCACTCACTGAGCAAACCGCAAACACAGGCACAGATCGAGCCACAGACTCAGCGAGGAAGGACAGAGAGGAGGGAAAGCTCACAGTTACAGAACTCACTCACAGACTCAGCGATGAAGGACAGAGAAGACAGAAAGTTCACAGTTACAGAGGTCGCCTCACTCACTGAGCAAACCGCAAACACAGGCGCAGATCGAGCCACAGAATCAGCGAGGAAGGACAGACCGCAAACACAGGCACAGATCGAGCCACAGACTCAGCGAGGAAGGACAGAGAGGAGGGAAAGCTCTCAGTTACAGAACTCACTCACAGAAGAAAATGCACACAGAGGAACAGATACAGACACAGACTCAGCGATGAAGGACAGAGAAGACAGAAAGTTCTCACTCACTGAGCCAACCGCAAACACAGGCACAGATATGGACACAGACCCAGCGAGGAAGGACAGAGAAGAGAGAAAGCTCACAGTTACAAAGCTCACTCACAAATCAAACCGCAGACAGAGGCACAGATACAGAGAGGAAGGACAGAGAAGACAGAAAGTTCACAGTTACAGAGGTCGCCTCACTCACTGAGCAAACCGCAAACACAGGCACAGATCGAGCCACAGACTCAGCGAGGAAGGACAGAGAGGAGGGAAAGCTCACAGTTACAGAACTCACTCACAGAAGAAACTGCAGACAGAGGCACAGATACAGACACAGACTCAGCGATGAAGGACAGAGAAGACAGAAAGTTCACAGTTACAGAGGTCGCCTCACTCACTGAGCAAACCGCAAACACAGGCGCAGATCGAGCCACAGAATCAGCGAGGAAGGACAGAGAAGAGAGAAAGCTCACAGTTACAGAACTCACTCACAGAGCAAACTGCAGACTGAGACTCAGCGAGGAAGGACAGAGAAGAGAGAATGCTCACAGTTACAGAGGTCGCTTCACTCACTGAGCAAACCGCAAACACAGGCACAGATCGAGCCACAGACTCAGCGAGGAAGGACAGAGAGGAGGGAAAGCTCTCAGTTACAGAACTCACTCACAGAAGAAACTGCACACAGAGGAACAGATACAGACACAGACTCAGCGATGAAGGACAGAGAAGACAGAAAGTTCACAGTTACAGAGGTCGCCTCACTCACTGAGCCAACCGCAAACACAGGCACAGATATGGACACAGACCCAGCGAGGAAGGACAGAGAAGAGAGAAAGCTCACAGTTACAAAGCTCACTCACAAATCAAACCGCAGACAGAGGCACAGATACAGAGAGGAAGGACAGAGAAGACAGAAAGTTCACAGTTACAGAGGTCGCCTCACTCACTGAGCAAACCGCAAACACAGGCACAGATCGAGCCACAGACTCAGCGAGGAAGGACAGAGAGGAGGGAAAGCTCACAGTTACAGAACTCACTCACAGAAGAAACTGCACACAGAGGCACAGATACAGACACAGACTCAGCGATGAAGGACAGAGAAGACAGAAAGTTCACAGTTACAGAGGTTGCCTCACTCACTGAGCCAACCGCAAACACAGGCACAGATATGGACACAGACCCAGCGAGGAAGGACAGAGAAGAGAGAAAGCTCACAGTTACAAAGCTCACTCACAAATCAAACCGCAGACAGAGGCACAGATACAGAGAGGAAGGACAGAGAAGACAGAAAGTTCACAGTTACAGAGGTCGCTTCACTCACTGAGCAAACCGCAAACACAGGCACAGATCGAGCCACAGACTCAGCGAGGAAGGACAGAGAGGAGGGAAAGCTCTCAGTTACAGAACTCACTCACAGAGCAAACTGCAGACTCAGACTCAGCAAGGAAGGACAGAGAAGAGAGAAAGCTCAGTCACAGAGCAAACAGCAGGCCCACGCACAGATACAGGCACAGCGAGGAAGGATAGAGAGAAAGTTCACAGTTACAAAGCTCACTCACAAAACAAACTGCAGACAGAGGCTCAGATACGGACACAGATACAGAGAGGAAGGACAGAGAAGACAGAAAGTTCACAGTTACAGAACTCACTCACAGAGCAAACTGCAGACTCAGACTCAGCGAGGAAGGACAGAGAAGAGAGAATGCTCACAGTTACAGAGGTCGCCTCACTCACTGAGCAAACCGCAAACACACGCACAGATACGGACTCAGCGAGGAAGGACAGAGAGGAGAGAAAGCTCACAGTTACAGAACTCACTCACAGAGCAAACTGCAGACTCAGACTCAGCGAGGAAGGACAGAGAAGAGAGAATGCACACTCACAAAGCAACTGCAGACAGAGCGAGGAAGGATATAGAACAGAGAAAGTTCACAGTTACAAATCTCACTCACAAAGCAAACTGTAGACAGAGGTACAGATACAGACACAGACTCAGAGAGGAAGGACAGAGAAGAGAGAATGCTCACAGTTACAGAGGTCGCCTAACTCACTGAGCAAACCGCAAACACAGGCACAGATAGAGCCACAGACTCAGCGAGGAAGGACAGAGAGGAGGGAAAGCTCTCAGTTACAGAACTCACTCACAGAGCAAACTGCAGACTCAGACTCAGCAAGGAAGGACAGAGAAGAGAGAATGCTCAGTCACAGAGCAAACAGCAGGCCCACGCACAGATACAGGCACAGCGAGGAAGGATATAGAAGAGAGAAAGTTCACAGTTACAAACCTCACTCACAAAGCAATCTGCAGACAGAGGCTCAGATACAGACACAGATACAGAGAGGAAGGACAGAGAAGACAGAAAGTTCACAGTTACAGAGGTTGCCTCACTCACTGAGCAAACCGCAAACACAGGCACAGATACGGACACAGACCCAGCGAGGAAGGACAGAGAAGACAGAAAGTTGAGTCACAGAGCTCACTCACAGAGCAAACTGCAGACTCAGACTCAGCAAGGAAGGACAGAGAAGTGAGAAAGTTGAAAGTTACAAAGCTCACTCACAAAGCAAACTGCAGACAGAGGCTCAGATACAGACACAGATACAGAGAGGAAGGACAGAGAACAGACAAAGCTCGCAGGCACAGAGCTCACTCACTGAGCAAACCGCGAACACAGGCACAGATACGGACACAGACCCAGAGAGGAAGGACAGAGAGGAGGGAAAGCTCACTGTTACAGAACTCACTCACTCACAGAGCAAACTGCAGACTCAGACTCAGCAAGGAAGGACAGAGAAGAGAGAATGCTCAGTCACAGAGCAAACAGCAGGCCCACGCACAGATACAGGCACAGCGAGGAAGGATATAGAAGAGAGAAAGTTCACAGTTACAAACCTCACTCACAAAGCAATCTGCAGACAGAGGCTCATATACAGACACAGATACAGAGAGGAAGGACAGAGAAGACAGAAAGTTCACAGTTACAGAGGTTGCCTCACTCACTGAGCAAACCGCAAACACAGGCACAGCTACAGACACAGACCCAGCAAGGAAGGACAGAGAAGACAGAAAGTTCAGTCACAGAGCTCACTCACAGAGCAAACTGCTGCACACGCACAGATAGGGACACAGACTCAGAGAGGAAGGTCAGAGAACAGACAAAGCTCGCAGGCACAGAGCTCACTCACAGAGCAAACTGCAGACTCAGACTCAGCGAGGAAGGACAGAGAAGAGAGAAAGTTGAAAGTTACAAAGCTCACTCACAAAGCAAACTGCAGACAGAGGCTCAGATACAGACACAGATACAGAGAGGAAGGACAGAGAAGACAGAAAGTTCACAGTTACAGAGGTCTCCTCACCCACTGAGCAAACCGCAAACACAGGCACAGATACAGACACAGACTCAGCGAGGAAGGACAGAGAGGAGGGAAAGCTCACGGTTACAGAGGTCTCCTCACTCACTGAGCAAACCGCAAACACAGGCACAGATACAGACACAGACTCAGCGAGGAAGGACAGAGAGGAGAAAAGCTCACGGTTACAGAGGTCTCCTCACTCACTGAGCAAACAGCAAACACAGGCACAGATAGAGCCACAGACTCAGCGAGGAAGGACAGAGAGTAGGGAAAGCTCACAGTTACAGAACTCACTCACAGAGCAAACTGCAGACTCAGACTCAGCAAGGAAGGACAGAGAAGAGAGAATGCTCAGTCAAAGAGCAAACAGCAGGCCCAGGCACAGATACAGGCACAGCGAGGAAGGATATGGATGAGAGAAAGTTCACAGTTACAAAGCTCACTCACAAAGCAAACTGCAGACAGAGGCACAGATACAGACACAGATACAGAGAGGAAGGACAGAGAAGAGGGAAAGTTCACAGTTACAGAGGTCGCCTCACTCACTGAGCAAACTGCAGACAACTGCAGAGAACAGACAAAGCTCGCAGGCACAGAGCTCACTCACTGAGCAAACCGCAGGCACATGCACAGATACGGACACAGACACAGAGAGGAAGGACAGCGTAGACAGAAAGTTCAGTCACAGAGCTCACTCACTGAGCAAACCGCAGGCACATGCACAGATAGGGACACAGACGCAGAGAGAAAGGACAGAGAACAGACAAAGCTCGCAGGCACAGAGCTCACTCACAAAGCAAAACTGCAGACATGGGCACAGATCAGACACAGCGAGAGGAAGGACAGAGAAGACAGAAAGTTCAGTCACAGAGCTCACTCACAGAGCAAACCGCAGGCACATGCACAGATAGGGACACAGACGCAGAGAGAAAGGACAGAGAAGACAGAAAGTTCACAGTTACAGAGGTCGCCTCACTCACTGAGCAAACTGCAGACATGGGCACAGATACGGACACAGACACAGAGAGGAAGGACAGAGAGGAGGGAAAGCTCACGGTTACAGAGGTCTCCTCACTCACTGAGCAAACCGCAGGCACATGCACAGATAGGGACACGGACGCAGAGAGAAAGGACAGAGAGGAGAAAAGCTCACGGTTACAGAGGTCTCCTCACTCACTGAGCAAACAGCAAACACAGGCACAGATAGAGCCACAAGACTCAGCGAGGAAGGGACAGAGAGTAGGGAAAGTTCACAGTTACAGAACTCACTCACAGAGCAAACTGCAGACTCACAGACTCAGCAAGGAAGGACAGAGAAGAGAGAATGCTCAGTCAAAGAGCAAACGCAGGCCCAGGCACAGATCCCAGGCACAGCGAGGAAGGATATGATGAAGAGGAAAGTTCACAGTTACAAAGTCGCCTCACTCACAAAGCAAACTGCAGACAGAGGCACAGATACAGACACATATCCAGAGAGAAGGACAGAGGAAGAGGAGAAAGTGTCACAGTTACAGAGGTCGCCTCACTCACTGAGCAAACTGCAGACAAGGCACAGATACGGACACAGACACAGAGAGGGGAGGACAGCGTAGACAGAAAGTTCAGTCACAGAGCTCACTCACAGAGCAAACCGCAGGCACATGCACAGATAGGGACACAGGACGCAGAGAGAAAGGACAGAGAACAGACAAAGCTCGCAGGCACAGAGCTCACTCACAAAGCAAACTGCAGACATGGGCAAAGATACGGACACAGACACAGAGAGGAAGGACAGCGTAGACAGAAAGTTCAGTCACAGAGCTCACTCACAGAGCAAACCGCAGGCACATGCACAGGTAGGGACACGGACGCAGAGAGAAAGGACAGAGACCAGACAAAGCTCGCAGGCACAGAGCTCACTCACAAAGCAAACTGCAGACATGGGCACAGATACGGACACAGACAAAGAGAGGAAGGACAGAGAAGACAGAAAATTCAGTCACAGAGCTCACTCACAGAGCAATCCGCA
>NW_028221076.1:0-38992 GCF_045865225.1 Trachurus japonicus | reverse complement strand
CATCATAAAATTGTGGTGACTGTGTTGCAATCTCAGCAACCAGCGGTGGGCAGTGTGGCCACAGTTACTTCATCGCTGTGAATGTATAATAAAAGTATAAAAGTATGAGTATCATCTGTACTTGTATATTAGATTTTTATAAAACTTTTTTTCACCTTAGTTACTTTGAAGTAGCTTTTAGACACACTGTGTTCATACAGGAGAAAAACCTGAGTGAACCCCTCGACCGTCAGTCATGTTTGAACCTGTCAGTGTCCTAACAGCACTTCATGAAATAAAGATAAGGCAGGTATTCCTCACCAGAGACCATGATCTGATCTGAAGTGTTTGAAACATTTTTTGGGGAAAAAAAAGAGATACTTATGTTTGGTGTGTTTCATCATGACCAGAATTCATCACTGCCTACCAAAAAAAGCCAAATAAGAGAATGACAGTGGCTTCTTGTGCTGATTCAGTTGTGTTTTCATGATCATTTGTATTACAGTAAATTTGAGTCTATTCATTCTACAGTTCAGTTGTTGTCATTCAGTCAGGAGATTGTTTCAGTGTCATTAGAATCTGTAAATGTGGGACAATACAACAATGTGTTGACCTCATTATTTTAGAATAGAAAAGTATTTTTAAAAGCAGGTATCTAATGGCGCTTTTCCTCTAGCGCAGCACGGCACAGCTCTACTCCTTTTTTTTTGCTTCTCCACTAGTACCTGGTACCTGGTACTTTTTTGGTAACGCCTCAGCCCTGGTTCCGAAGCTAGACTAAAGGCGACGTCAGCCGACTGCCATCCACTGATCGGAAAGAGCATCGTCACTGCTGGAAGAGTTGCGAGTGCGACTTCCGACACAAGAATCAAATCCGCAAACTTTAAAAACACACCAACAACAGCTCCATCTGTGCTGAGACTGTTGTTATTCTGTGAGTTAAATGTCTGCTGTGTGGAAAACCACGCTGTGGTCCGTAATCGAGGTGCAGACAAGTGAGTTTAGAGCTGACGAAAGGATCGAGTGAGATGATGCGATGGCGACCGCCGTGATATGATGACCCCGCCCCCGCTGGGGAGGAACTATGAAGAACTCAGCTGTGATGGAAAAGCACCTAAACCGAGCCGTGCCGAGCCATACCGCGTTGTGCCGTGACTGTGTAGTGGATAAGCAGCATTAGTAGGCTACTTCAACACAAGTAAAAATCTGAGTGAAAACTGTGACTGGTATTGAAGCTACTTCGATGGCCTGTCTAAAACGCTGCTCCATTTCACTCCACTGCCTTTTACTGACCTACTTGCTCATCTGTATTTGGGCTTCATGTCTGTATAAGGTGCTGTACAAATAAACTGAACTCGCTCACTTTCTTTAGCAGCCCCTCGGTCCTCCGTTGTGCCTGCTGTGCACGGCACTGTGTATCTCTGACTGAAGTTGTGTGAGTTTATCTATGGATGCCAGATGTGTGAGAGCGTCAGAGCCTCTCCTCCCTGATCATCTGAAAACCACAGAATGTGTGTGTCTTGTGTTTCTGTTATTAGCGCTGTCAGACTTATTTATTGCCGTTGACATTGGTTAACTGTGTGCATGTCAGTGTGTGCGTATGTGCTGCGCTGCCGTTACAGGCAACATGTGTTGGATTAGCTTCTGATACAGATATACTGTTGCAATGCTTCATATATTATCAGCATTAGGATGTGGTATGTAGCAACAGTTTACTCATCTATTATGATATGCTTCAAATATATAATGTTGTGAGTGTTTTGGGAGATTTGTCAGGTCGGTAACTCTGGGTGAAGGGGGAGTATAGAGGAATGAGATGTGTTTACTGGAATTTTTTGATCTTAATATACACTAGTCACAACAAGTTAGGGATGTTGGGTTTTTGGATGAAATTTCAGAATGCACCTAAAATGCAATATAACCTTCAGGGGAGACCAGGTAAGTTGAGCCACTTTTCATATTCAGAATCACTACATCAAGGCAATTATAGTTTTGTTGCTAACTAATATATCTGCATATATTTCAGGATGTTGTGCATCCCTACAAACAAACAGAATGAGCGTAAACATAACCATGTTGACAATATTCACATGCACATCATTGCCAGACAACAGAGGGAACAGCTCGTGAAACAACATGGATTTCAACCTAGGGAGCCTGAAAATTACAGATTGTTTTATCAATTCTCACATTTTGGGGGCCGGAATGCAAGACAAACATCCAAATATACAAAGAGCCCCCAAAAAGTGATATTTCCATAATACGTCCCCTTTAAAGTAATGCTTGGCTTACCATAAACAGCTGTAGGCTACCTCTTCTCATGAACTTACTTACTGTTATCATAGAAATTCAGAATCTTGATTTGATAATTAGGACATACAGCCAAAATACACTCATTAAGTGTATGGGCAGGTGGCTCAACTTACCCCACAGCTACCATATCGACTTTATTAGTCCCCACTCCTAAAACGGTGCACTTTCATGCAAGGTTTACTACCTCATGTTGGAGCTCATAGATACCACAAGTGATGTTTTAAACAATCTATCTCTTTTGGTCTGAACACAATTCTCATGAAACATATGATTGACTGAATTCATTTTTGAGAGTGAAAAATGTTTTTGGGGATAAAAATGTCTAACCACTTTACCCATGTGATTCTTAGGCTACCTTCACAGGCTCCATGACATGTTGCCTTCCTCCTAAATATTTGGTCACCTGCTCAATTGGGTGGCTCAACCTACCCCTTTCTTGTCCAACTGTTCAATGTTTCAGTACTTACTGTATAACACAACATGCTGTTCTCTAAGAAGGTGAATAATTAAATGTCTGATCCATGAATCAACCACTGAATGTTCTGCTTCAATGACAATTTGTATTAAAACAGTCCTTTTCATCCTGCTGTTCACACTCTGACATCATGAGACCAAGACCACACCTGTATAACAGTCCATCAACAGCACCTGGACACGTGGAGGCTTCAGATGATGGGATGTTGTCAGAGGGAAGTGTCAACTGAGCTTATAGTGTCACAGAGTGTCATCAGCAGGTTGGACAGAGACATTGAGAGACTGGAAGAGTCACAGAAAGACAGAGAAGTAGATGTCCTTCTGTCACATGACAACTTACTGAGACAGTTTTGTTGTGGTATATCCACCACTCTTGTTAGATTTTGTTTCAATACTTTGTTGGAGATGAAGAAATGACCATTCCATGCTTCTACTTAAATGCCCCTTCTTTCAGGATATAATATCACTGTAGCATGAACCTTTTGCATTTCCCATGCCTAACTTTTTGTGAGTAGTGTTTATTGAAGTGTTTGTGTATCACCATGTAGCAGATTGTGTGTTCAAACTTCAGGAATGTGAGTCCTTCCTGTGGGGTCAGTTCAAACAGATATTTTCACTTTAATTTTACCTTTTCATTTTCAGAACATCTGTTACCCAGAGAGCCTCTTCGCTTTTCGCTGCTCAAGATAATTGAAACGTTTGGACGAAACAACAGAACAACAACCAGATAGAAAGTCCCAGTCACTCCAAGGATAAACCACAGACCTCACTCCCCACAGTTTTCTTAGGAACCACTTCTTTGAAAGCACCGCCAAAGAAAACTGTTGAAAGTGAGGGTTGTCTGCGGCCTCTGATTATCCACAGTATTGGTGACATTGTTACTGGATAAGAGGAGTTTTCGTTGTCTGGGTTTCTAAGCCACCTCTGTCCAGATTAATATTTCTCAATGGCTGTTGGATGGATTTACACAAAACAAGACATTTGGGGTTCTCAGTGGTTTAATTGGTTTTGCTGCAGTGCAAACAGGAGGTCAACATTTCTTCTACATTTTCTGTCTCATCATTTTCTGGTTGGGTTGGAATAAAATTTGGTACAGACATCCATTGTTACAGGAGGATGACTTACACTGCCTCTCTGTCTACCAAGTGAGCCAGACATGATGTCTTTGACTATTTTTTGCATTTGAGACAGAATGTGTTATGGTTTTTACCCCAAGATGGAGTGTTGAGAAGCTTTTGTTAATGAGACATAACCATTGTTTCACGTCTCAGCATCAAGACCTTGTTTAATATGTGCGGACGTTAATCACAAAACTGAAAGCCACAATATTTTACAAATCATTTGTCGGTAGACTGGTGGACCACAGCCCACAGGATGGGACCGCTGGTGTAATCAGTAATCAAGTAACACTGACACATGGGCTAATGAAATTTAAGTGCTGAATGTGTGATGATGTCCAAATTTAGGCTGGTGAACATAGTGGAGCATTAAGCTTTCCCCTAGCAGCTGGTGGAGACCCAACCAGAGACAAAACTCCAAGTGATGCTAAGAATGTACGGCGGTGTAAATGGGCCAGCCTTTGACAGCCATCACTGTTGTAGCATGTTCTTCTATATTCAAGTGACAAAAATGACTCATTCTTAATGACTCCCCACATCCGTTGCATGGTGAGTTCCAGCTTCTTCGTTCTGGCTGTCATTTTGTGGTCCCCAAGGGTAGGACAAAACAGTGGAGAAGTAGCTTCATACCCACAGCAATTACAATGCTGAATAGTAAGGCCACAAGGTAACCTTGTTCATATTGAACTTTAATTAGATCCAGAGAGATGTTAAAGCACTTTTCTATGACTATATTCATTTTTTGGGATGCTTGTATTGTTCTTCTATTGTGTGATTTGTCTGTCATTATGTCTGATATCTTTTTATATTGGGATTGCTGAGTTCCCATCTGCACAACAAATTTACCGTCTGGTAGGCTACTAATAAAGAAACCTTGAACCTTGAAAAAACAATACTACTGATTGTTTAATTCCAAAAAATCAATTCATATTTTGCAGTCTGATTACAGAGCTGGCATTAAGCTCACAAGGCTGAGAGATGGCACCTTGTTGGACTGGCCACAAGTTCAAGTTAAAATTTGAAATGGGCTCAGTGTTTGGGATGGTCAGAGTCGTCATATTGACATAAGGTCGACCGTACTATTCATCACTCAGCCCTTTAGCTTAGCTTGCCCTGCAGATTCTCTGGGTGTAAACTTCTCACAATGCAAACAGGTTAAAGAACCTCAGACTTAAATTCTGGTTTAAGCCTCAGTGATCATTCATTAATCACCAAAAACTTAACTAATCAGTTACCTGCATTTTTGTGCTTTCTTTATATAAATTATTTATATACCTTATAATAAACACAAAAATCACACAATACAATACAAATATGGTAAGCTAGCAATTGTTTTTGAGCTAACATCAACTATCATGGTCTGAACGGTGCCTGGTTTTGTTAAAGGGATAGTTCACCCTAGAATGATATTTCGCTCATTATCTACTCACCCTCATGTTGACTAAGGGCTGGAAGAATTTTCAGAGTCCACCGTCCCTTCTCTGAGTTACAGGGGGTCTTGGCGTAGCAGTGCATTTCAATGCAACGGTTGCAAAGGGACACCAGAGCTCTTCGTAAAAAAAAAACACACACAAAAAAACATCCAAATACCTCCATGATGCTCGTATGTAATGTCCGTCTTGTGCTGAAGCCCCAAATTGCGTAATTGTCCCGAAAAAAATTAAATAAGTCTATATTTTAAGCTTGTTTGTAGCGGAAGCTTCTCGAAGCTCCTCTTCCTGGTCCGTCCAAATCTCGCGTGATTTGCGCCGGCGTCAGTGCGGTTACTGCGAATCACGCGAGATTTGGACGGACCAGGAAGAGGAGCTTCGAGAAGCTTCCGCTACAAACAAGCTTAAAATATAGACTTATTTAATTTTTTTCGGGACAATTACGCAATTTGGGGCTTCAGCACAAGACGGACATTACATACGAGCATCATGGAGGTATTTGGATGTTTTTTTGTGTGTGTTTTTTTACGAAGAGCTCTGGTGTCCCTTTGCAACCGTTGCATTGAAATGCACTGCTACGCCAAGACCCCCTGTAACTCAGAGAAGGGGCGGTGGACTCTGAGAATTCTTCCAGCCCTTAGTCAACATGAGGGTGAGTAGATAATGAGCGAAATATCATTCTAGGGTGAACTATCCCTTTAACGTCTGGCAGCATCACAGCACATTGCAGACTCGCAGAGTGCAACGTACAGTAGTGAAGAGCGGTGAATGAATGAATGAATATGACATGACCTGTCTTTCATGTGTTCATTTGGCCGTGAGGAGCACATATGTACTTATTTTAGCTTCAGCTTCTGCTCCAACCTGGTGCTCTAAACTGTCAAACTGTGTGTGAGTGTGTTAACAAGTGTTTAGTGAGCTGATTAAAACAAATGCAACAGGACACGAATGCGGCTTCCACAATTAATAGTTCACTTCCTCTGCTTTATCTGTCCACAGAGATCCTGCACATTAGAAGCTACTGTACCTGACTGAGCCTTGAAACACACTGACTTCACTCGCTACAGGTTACTTGGCATCCAGAGTGGATGCAGACCTTCAACACAGACATATCCAGCTGAAGGAAGCCTTTGAAGTGCTCACTGTGGTTTGCGAATTGATGAAAACCTTAATGGCAGCAGTGAAGCCAGCAGAGAGCAAAAAACAAATGTGTGATTCATCTTCAAGGGCTCTAAAGTAATTGTTTCAGAATGGTTCGTCCTTGAGCCAGTAAAACTCAGGTTGAATGGCTGTAAAATGGGCAAGGTCTCTGTGGAGCAAACAAACAAAGGTAACAGACATACAGCATGCCATACAGAAACGATCCTGACTGCAAGATGTGAGGCTGCATTTGACAAAATAGTCTCAGAGTGCCTTCTACGTGAAATGATATTTATATAGCTCTGAGTTTGTTGCTGTGCACTGCGATCGAGTCAGCGAGGCTGCAGGGTGTAAGAAAGCTACTTTAATGACTAACAGGCCTGCGTAGCTCGTGGCCATCGAGAAAATGTTTATTTTGATGGATAAGCCAAGAGCGGCCAGCTGGTTTGAGTTGGGAACAATACTGGAGATTCAGCCTGCATATGGTTTTGATTTAGCCCCCCCTCCCTTCTCCTTAGATTCAATCCCCTTTCTCCATCATCCTCCTCTTTCTCTTTCTCCACAGGCCTCTTCTGGCCGTAGCTTCATTTCCTGGGAACTGTGCTTTCCCTCTTATCCCTCACCTCACGATTGCTCTTGCTATTATTTTTTCTGTCACCCTCCCTTTCTCCCCTGCAAGCCCCCGATGATTGGAGCTGATAAAGTAATACATGACTCATGGCAGTGCATCATGTTTTATTGCTAGAGATTAATAGAACAGAAAAAGTTGGGTAATCCCTGAATTATTGCCCCCTCCGCTGAGTTGTATGCTCTCTGGGAGAGCAGAGGTGCTTATTGGCTTATGTAGCATCTCAATCCTGGTTTTATCTGTATGGGAGCAAATGAAAAACAGGGTAAAATGTGCACTTACATGGACTTTGCATCCATTTAGCATGCAGGCTGCTGTGATTGATTGTGTGCAAACAAGAGGACATATGCCAACCAGATGAGAGCGGTGGACGTGCGCCTGCATGCATGCATGGATGAGTGTGTATGTGTGTATATGCCCTGCCCTATCCATCTTTTCTCCACAGATCTTTTGCTACAAAGCTGGTGGCCGCTGGGTGCCCGGTCAACTCAGACCTCTCCTGTTTGTCTGTGCAGGCTGTGGTGCAGCTCCTCTCACTCAGTGGTCGGTCTGTGGTCAGTGGCCTCCTCACACACCATCCACTAAAGTAGGGTTTTTTCCCCCCCTTAGTTTCCTGTTTCAAACCAACATAACACACATAGGCACAAACATCTAAACACAAACCCACATGTGGAGGCACATGCATGCACATCACATATGGGATGTGAAAAAAGTTGGTTATGTGGTGACATTAATTTCCTGAAATGATCCATATCAGACATTATGCATGCATTGGTATTACCCTGGCATTGAAGCTTTTTTCTACTCCAGCATTTTTATTGCCATGGTACAATAGATCCATACTAATTCCCAAAAGGCTTGCAGTGAATTTGATACACAGCAATAGATGCGAGACATTGACAGTGCCAGCAGGATGGATCCCAGTGACTTTGATGATATTTTGATTTCTTGATGTCTGTCCTCCTATAGCAGGTTCATAATCAACTATTGAATCAAGTCTCAAAAAATATCATCCTGAACAATTTGGTGAAATTTGGAGGAATTAAACAAAAGCCAAACATTGTATGAATGAAGTTCTCTTATCACATAGTAACTTTTCATTAAACACCATCAACAAGTTAAACAATGCAAGTGTATGACAGGCTTAAGTACTTCTCATCTGCTTCTGTTGTACTTTGTAGGCCTACTTCTGGTACCAATCTATTATTACTACAAAAGTACTACATGTGCACCAACATATAGCCCCACACACTGCTAAGAGCAGCCAGCATGATTACAGATGTGATATGGTTGATATACACTTATAGCTGCTTATATGCTGCATAGGGGTTTCTCTCTATATATAATGCCTCCATATCATGTACATACACACACATACTGATGATATATTGGTGGCAAGTTTTAGGTTCAGTGTGTTAGCTTAGGACACTTTGACATATGGGGCTCTAATTTCGTAGACCACGCGTGCCTGGACACACCCCGTTGGCACAGCACATGTGCGCCGCGCCAACGGGGTGTGTCCAGGCGCATTTTGCAAATTTTGTGCACGGCGCAAGTACTGCTCTGTCCCGCCTCCGTCCCTCCCACCAGCGCAAGTGGCAAAGAGGGAAGAGAGAAGGCGTGAGTGGGTTTAACACGGCCGAGTCAGAGCTTCACCAATCAAATGAGCTCCTCTCCTCACCTTTAAATGCACTGCAGCAATTGGAAGACGGCGATGCCAGACAGCCAAACATTTTCCATGAGGAAACTGATGTTTTGGTCCGGGAGGTCCAAGAAAACTGTTGCCCAGTGAGAAAAACACACCCCGGCCCCTTTTCCACTAATAAAGACATACAGCATATTAAATATTTAACAAAGATCAGAGGTAGTGTGCACAGATCACAACATAAACAAATACCATGCATAACAGGGATGAAATCAGAAGCATAAAGGACACATTGCTGAGCGTCTTTTTCTCTTTTCTTTTGAATTTTCTGAGATGAGAGATGCCGAATATATACTGTACTCACTGATGCTGAAGCTGTTTGTGGTTGGCTGAGAGAGATGATAGTTTGTTTGTGTTTAGTTTTTCATTAGTTCGCATCAGTTTCAGCTGTGTTAATTCAGTCAGGTTGTGGTTCCATTACGTGACAAACGCCTTTGATCTGACGTCAGATGTGACGGGACAATCGACATAGATATAAATTCACATGTTGATTCCATTAGTTACATTATAGTGGTTGGTGTGATTATTTATTGCATTGAAATGGGGGGTGGGGGCGACCTCCATTCCGAAGGTCCGTCATTCCGAATTTCCAAGGGGCTGCCATTCTGAAGGTGTCAATTGCAGTGTTTTATTTTGAAGGGCCGGTGTGCCCCCAGCCGGCTAATAATGTACAGTGGGCTAATATACAAGACAAAAAGGATACCAAAGCACACCCCTCCCAGGATTCAATCCCCGGTCACCTATGTGACAGGCAACTGCTCTACCCACTGTACTACCACAGCAGTCAATTCATGTGTTTTATGCGACAGCACAACTTTTTGAAACGGCAGAACTTTTTTCAGGTTTTTCAAAATGGGCCGGCATTCCGGAACATGAGAGTAAACGTTCAGAATGGCGGCCCTTCGGAATGGAACCATTGAAATGTGCCTGACATGATGGAAACCTGCCTGTGAGGTTTTGGTGTGTCAGTCAGCCAAATTACCTCCGGCTGCGCTTCCCTTTGCGCCCAGAGTAGACCAGGTTGGAGCTGGCGAGCTTTCAGCGCACCTTCGGCGCAGCCTCTTGGTACAAAATTGTCATTGCGCCAAGCTGAATCTGTCGACACCTCCCCCTGCCGCGCCGCCACACCCATCTCGGCGCACCTCGGTCTACCAAATTGTCAAATTCGCCGCGCACGGTGTTGTGCCGGATTAAAATACCAATGCGGGCTGTGCCACGAAAGTAGAGCCCACGGACTGAAGGTGTCAAGGACAGAACCACTGGCCTTCTGATTTGTGGATGAGATGCTCCACTCCCTGAGCCGCCCTTCAGATGCTCCTACAACTCTGTTATCTGTCAAACTTGTCATATCGTTGTATCCGAGTTTTTCCAGTAACCATTCCTACATTCTATTCTAGTTGTTTAATTTCTTGTTGCTTAAGACTTGCAATGTGAAGTCCAATTCAGTGGAACTTCCCCTTATCAGTATGATTAAGTATCAACCACACAAACACTTCTTGGTAAGTGTTCTCAGTCTGGTCACAAAAATCCTGTATCCATGTGTGCTTTGGATCAGTGAAATAAACAGTTGCTCAACCAGCGATGAAGTATGTTGCTGTGGAGTCACTACTGCAGTAACAGAGATACTAGCCTTGGCAGTCCACCGTGCACTCTGCCCGTAACTACAGTAGGATCCATGATTGTGCAACAGCACAGTTCAACTACATTAAAGTTCCTGCTGACTGATGCTTTTTGACAGTTACATGACGAGCAGAAAAAGCTCCAGCAAGTCTGCACTGTAATCTTCTACACCCATGTACACGGATGTATGTGTGTGTGTGTGTGTGTGTGTGTGTCGAAAGTTGGGCTCAGCTGTACCGTTACCGTAGGGACCAGAGATTTAGGTTTCATTGGAGCCATATTTGTGTCCTGAAATGATTGAATGTTTTGAATTAAATTACATTTTGGGTCAGAGTCATGATAGAGTGAAGTCAGACAAACAACCCCTCGGACCACATTATCCACACACACACACACACACACACACACACACACACACACACACACACACGCTTAGTGTAAAAAAAAAAAATCGAAGTTACGTATGTCACATTGCTCAATCTGTGTTCAATTAGGGAAACATTCATTACTACATCAAGAGTTGAAATGAGAGTGAGACGAGTGGGTGCAGCTCTGGTGATGGTGATGGTGTGGGTGGTCCCCCCCGCCCCCCCCAGTATTTGTTTATGTTTGTGAAATCTTTGTCTCTACAAGGATAGCACTCACATAAACCCATACATGTCCACATAGACTGCACACACACACCCACACCCACTCGCTCTGAACACATGACTGAGTCTATTAATAATCGATCAGATGGGGGTTTGATTCGCTCTCTCTCTCTCTCTTGGTGAACAAACAAACAACAGTTTGACTCTGATTGAATCCAGGTTTCATGTGGATCCTGTTTCTCTGACAAATATCTTCCAATAATGTTTTCCATTCTGTGGCTTTCATTACAATGCTGAGCAAGATATCAAAGTGCTGTAGAATAACATGAAACATCTGTAGAACATACACAGCACCCTGCAGTATACATACATAAAACCTGGACCATGACTTCCCTTAAACAGCTTTTATCTTCCTCAATTCACTGCAGCGTCTATTTCTGAACAGGCCTAATTACATTCATCTAAATGCTCTGTTAAGTCTCCCCTGATTCAATGTTAACATGTTTTTGTTTGTCCTGAATGCTAATGTGTTTATGAGTTAGCTGAAGCACGAGTGTTCAATTTAGCCACTTAGTGGTTCAGCCATAAAATGAATTTGAGCTGGGCCTCTATATGGAGATCACACACGAAGCAGGTAGGCACCAGTAAAACCCCAGGGAAATGGTTTCCACCAGTGTGATTCACCATCTAAATTCTGTCTCTTGATACTGGTCATATCTACTGAAAAACAACAACAACCCTACTGTCCCTTTGTTTGCATATGTCAGTGTGTACGTGTATATGAACCTGTGGGCAGATGGAAAGTTGCACTAAATTTAATAATGTTCCATTAAACGGCTGGCATAATGTAGGCAAACTGGCCTATAGTCATAGGGGTAGGTTAGTTATTGGTGCATGTTGTTTTGAGATCAGCGGGGCAGAGACACAGAAGTTGTTCAGCGAACACAATGGAGGTTCTGGTCCTCTGTCCTACATCAAACTCATCAAATACACAATCCAGCAACTCCAAAACGCTCTTGGACAAGCTGTGACCTGCACATTCCCAACGCTACTGTATGTAATAATATTGTAACATACCAGACAGAGTTGTTTTCGAGGCAAATGCAGCTGGAACTACATCCCAGGCAGACATGGCTGCTGGGCGAAGTGATTTCAAAAGCGCAAGTAGTTACGAGTATTTGCTTTATGTGTCATAATGTTACATAATTATACATTTATGATTATCTCATAGTGTGGTGAATGTGCAGGTCAAACTTCTCCACTAGAGTGTTGTTGGATTGTGTATTTGCTGAGTTTTAAGGGACAGGGGACCTGTACCATTCACATCTCTGCTCCGTGGATCTCTAAACAACATGCAATGATAATTACAGGTAATTATAAAACGGAAAGGTGAAATCCGGCAATCTGATTGGCTGTTAACCGTGGTATATTGAGCATATACCACGGCTACTATTCTAAAACCTTATCACAGCGCAGGCTATCACTCTGCGTCAGGCACGTATGACTGGTATGGAAGTTGTTGTCATTATCCATGACAACGGATTGTTGCAGTCCGTAGCAAAGGACAGTTGATGTTTTTACGATGTTAAAAAACGGACTAAAGTAGTTGAATTCACATGTTTAAGGTTAACTTTCACCTCCAGAGGGTTAACAATGGCAGAGGGGAATGAGCAGTGACTTTCACCTGAAAAAAAAAGCGGAGGAAAAGACGAGATGCAGAGCTAACTTGGAGCTAACGTCTGGAGAGGTGGGACTATTTTTTCCACAGTGAGGCTATTTTATTGGATAATATGTATTTCTGGTTGAATAAAACTACATGAAATTGATTGCGTATTCCTCTTTCATATTGCCTTTATTGGTAACCGTTTTATAAAAGCAATATATCACTCCAGTCCGTGGTATATGCTCATTATACCACGGCTAAGGGGCGTTGTTCGGCCCGATGCGAAGCGGAGGGACGACAACCCCCTTAGAGTGGTATAATGAGCATATACCACAGTCTGTCGTGATATATTGCTTAATTAACCTACTCCTATGACTATATGGATTATGGCAATAGGAGAATAGGAGAATTTGCCAAATGTTGAACTATCCCTTAAAGGACTGAGTTACAAATAGAACACATGCAAATAGACAAAAAACAAAACACATTCAGACACGGCTTCATCAGTCTGACAACACATGTGCTGCGAATACTCACAACACAAGCACATGCACAAAAGTGCTGCAAGTCACAGACATGCCAAGTGTTTCCAGGTGACATATACAAAAAAAAGTGATGAGCCTGTGGCTCACCCAGTGCTTTTCTTTTCAAAAAAGAAATGAACCCGCCTTTGTTACACTGGACGACCACTGTCAAGTGACACCTGCCATTGGGAACTGGTATGTGTTGATGAAATGTGAACTGGAGAGACTGCTAGAGATCAGCAGCTGCTCCACTACTGCACCTTTTTACCTCTCCAGTAAGTTTTGATCTAGTTGTTTAACTTTTGTTCTGGTTTTAGGAAAGTATTCAACCCCTCAGTCCTTAAAAATATTTTCTGTGATTGCGGATTGGATGCACCAATCTGGCTTTTTCAGTCCAAATGCCGATACCGATACCTGTGCTCCGATACCTCTGTTGAGTCAATTAACTGTAAACCTTGCCATGTGGAAGAGAGGAAAGGAATCAGACTAACATTATCATTACTTTCCTAACTTTGTAAAACATATGTGCTCTGTGTCTGTTGCTGTGCATGCTGCCGACTCGCGATGTAGCAGCACGCCTCACAAACATAGAATTGAAGTAAATAGATCAGCGCCATGGCACAGCCTCATTATCTGATACCCTATGTAGCTATTTAGGCAATATCTTGGCCTACCCAAGCTTAATATCAGATCGGATGCATCCCTAGCTGTAGCCTAATGCTACTAAAGAGCATCTGTAGCTGGAATGCTAATGTAGCTGACACAGAAGCAGTGTTTTTGAAGTCTTGAAGCTACATCTCAATGCTGATACTTTGCCAGTGCAATATCTCTGTGTCTGTTCTGCATATGAATTCATTATCATCGTTCATCATCCATTGTCACGCTCAAACTGTGTTCAGTTCTGATTGACTACACTTGGACATCTGTGCAGAGCTATTGCATAGCACCACATACTGTACACAATAAAAGTGCTGAGCTCTTTTTCCCCCACTATACACAGCACAGGACTTTACCAACACACACACCCCTCCCCTTGAAGACATCTACAGGTCCTGAAGCTTACAACGCGCCAACAACATAATAAAAGACTCATGCTCTTCACCCTGTTGACCTCAGTACAGATGCTTGAGGGCCCACACTTCCAGTCTTCTAATCCCTTGTGGCATCAAGGAGCTGAACAAGAACTGAAAGAACTGTGCAATAGATTTTAATTAGTGCAATATAGTGAATACTTTTATGCTCCATCATCTTTTATCTTGTCTTGTTCACATGTTCATGCCGTTTTTATGTCACACCACTGCGGGACTGCACTAGAATTTGGCTGTGACAAAAATGTTCCAAAGACAATAAAGCCTCTTTACTTGCTTTGCTTTTACTATAATGTAGGAGCCGTATCTTTGATAGAGAGCTGTGGCCTGTGTATAGTGAATACTTACTGTATATTACTGTCTGTAACAACAAATCACACTCACATAGTTTCCATCCAGCAGTTTTATGCACATTTTCAATTTGCAGTGAAAATGCAGGAAATGTTGTGTAAAAGGTTTTCACGCTTGTCGGAGGTGGAATAGTTGGTATATCAATGCAATTTAAAGGAGACCAATGTAAACAGACCTAGTGAGTAAATGATGAAGGGATGAAAATCTGTCTGACATTTGTTAAATCAACAAATGAAATAAACGTGACTTTTTACTATGTTCTTTCCATTTGAGATTTGAATGCTCTTTTTAGTATTTACATCATCTTGTAATTTCTTTCTCTCCAAACTCAACCAGTCACCCACAGAGCACCCAGAGAAAACATCATTTATAATTTGGACTAAAATGAACTAAACTAAAAGATGAGTCAAATTGGTTACGCCCTCATCTTCTGCAGTGTTTATAATGGAACTGACTGGAGAATTAGCAGCTGTTTTTATCTTCACAAAACAACCCGTTCTGGTCACATAACAGTAGTAGATGCAGTTAGGTAGATTTTAAATTTAGTGCAGATATGAAGCAATTTGATATGTTCTTTAACTTCCTACTGAGAAGTGGAAGAATAGCACTGGATGTCTTCCCGCCATGTGATCTTCACTGCGCCTGCACACAATCAGTCACAGAAATATTTTTCCTTCAGAGGAAATTATTTGGGCATTAATTCATGTGCACAGATTCCAAGATCAGATACAATCCATCATATTCAGTTTCTGTTCAGTTGTTTCATCACGTTCGGATTTAATTTTCATTGCCTGTGTCGCATTATCCTCTGCTTAAGTTCCAATCAGCAGGCAACCAAACCAGTAATGTGTTCAATAATGAAACAATACACATTATTACATGAACAGTTGTTGATGTATTCAGCAGCCCTCTGCTAATTAGTTTGTTTTGGGTTCAAGCTAAATCTGATGCTTTGTAAATGGACTGGACATCATATAAAAAGGCATCAGAGTGGGAATCATGACAAATACAACCCAATACACAACAAACTGCAATGCACTGTGTATTGTGACGCCTTTCTATCAGAACCAGCATGAACTTGTTCAGCAGTTCGAGCAACAGTAGCTGGTCTGTTGGATGGGAGCACACTGGCCATGCAGCCTTCTCTCCTCACGTGTATCAATGAGCCTGTGGCCGCTTCACCACTGTTCCTTCCTTCCTTGGACCAACTTCTGATAGATCCTGACCAATGCAGACCGGGAACAGCCCACAAGAGCTGCAGCTTTTCACATGAGAGACCCAGTCGTCCTGGATCAAACTGGATCAGATCCCATTTTCCTGCTTCCAACTATACATCTCCACCAAAACCATCACCAACACCACCCACTCCACACTCAGCAACTGTCTCACTGAAATCAAATCATGGATGCAAACAAACTATCTTCAACTGAACAGTGACAAATCGGACATAAACATCATTGACCCCACATCCCGCACCAAAGCCAGCCACAACTTCTGCCTCACCTTTGATAACTGGCAGGGCCGTTGTAAAGGGGAGAAAGGTGATGATAATTCTAGGGGCCCAGCGCCCAGTAAACCCCCAGTAGTCTAATCTTTGTATGACTGAATTATTCTGCATAAGACCCTGACTAATACTCATAGTAATGCTGCATTAGTATCAAAACAAAGTAGGCTAAATAAAAAACGATAATACATTCGTAGTCTAAGAAAAAAAAGTGGAAAAGTCAGGGGGTAGGGGCCCACTTTAGTATTCTTTCAGGGGGCCCAGAATTCCTAGCAACGGCCTTGAAAACTGCACTCTGTCTCCCTCATCACACACCCGCAGCCTTGGAATCATCTTTGACAGTAAGCTACTGTAAGGTTTGACCACCACATCAACCACATCACCAGGACCGCCTTCTTCCACCTCAAAAACATTGACCGTCTCCGCCCCTCACCGCTCTATTTTATGATTTTTAAGTGTAAAGTGTCTTTGTACGACGGAGTATTAAGCCAGGAACACACCGCCACGACGCTTCCCGACGCGTCCCGACGCCGACGGCTTTGGCCGACGAGTCTGTCGCCTCTCGTCGGGAGAAAGGAAACAGTGAAACACACTGCCCCGACTGCCGACCAGAGCGACTGAGTGGCGAGGACTCCCCCATAGAAATACAGACCCATACAGACCAGGGGCAGCTCTGCTCACCGTTCATTCAAACAAACTAATGCCACTGCCACAGTTAATTTCATCAATGAGACCAACATTTATCTCCCCAAAACAATTTAACCAGCCACGTTTTAACAGCGCTAAAGCCGAAATTAAAACAGTTTTTAGCAGCTTACTGCTGTGGCTCGGTTGCCGCGAATTGGCGATAGCCGATGCTAATTTCTGTTAGCCCGTCTATGGTGTTTTACATTACACGTTAGTGTTGGCAGGATACACTGTTAGAGGACAGAGACGTGACTTCCATTTTTCTGTTTATTAGTGTGAAATTTTTTTTTCTTTTGCCCCCCCCCCCCCTCTCTTTTTTTTTCTGTTTTGTTTCTGTTGGGTTACGTTAGTTTGTTTTGGTGTGTGGAGGCAGCAGTGAAGACGGAGCGGCAGCATCTTTCTCTTTTCTTTTCCTTTTTGTTTTTGCCAGTGGTAACACAGGTCTCCATTTTGAAAGCAGTGGGTGTGGTCTCCGCGGTTTGCCATGGAGGAGGAACTGCAGCAGCTCAGGGACCAGGTGGCACAGCTTAGAGCAGACAACGAGCAGCTGTCTCGAGCGAGGGATGCTTCTCAGGCCAGTTCCAGCAGAACGGATCCCGCTTCTGTCACTTCAGGTGCTCCTCCAGCTGTAAGTACTAGCGCCACGGCCACTGAACGGTTGGTTGTTATACCTAGAGATCGCAGATGTCCCATGTTTAACGGCAGAACGGGTATAGGCATAGTTGAGTGGAAAGAAGAAGTACAAGCATGTACACGGGCACGCCACTTCTCTGTTCGTGATCGGGCCTTTTTCATTTTTGACCATCTAGAAGGGGAAGCCAGAGAGGAGATCAAATATCGCCCCCGTGTGGAGAGGGAAGACCCAGACAAGGTTTTAGCTATCTTGACGGAGCTTTTTGGCTGTGTTCAGTCATATGTAACACTGCAGCAATCTTTCTTCTCTCGCAAGCAGCAGGAAGGGGAGACGCTGTTGGAGTTCTCCCTGGCTCTGATGGCCCTGATGGAGCGTGTCAAACATTCTGCACCAGATGACTTGCCAAATGCTGAAATTCTTCTTCGCGATCAGTTCGTGGAGCATGTGCTAGATGGTGCCCTTCGCAGGGAATTGAAGCAGTACGTTCGCCGCCATCCCACGGCTTCTTTGCTCGAGACACGTGGAGAGGCCATTAGATGGGAGAGGGAAGGGTCTCCAAGGGGTGCTAGGGAACGTAGCCACTCTCTTCCGTCGGCCTATGGTCTTCAGTATGGGGTCCAGGGTGGCTCTCGCCCCGCCCCACTTGTCTCACCCCATGATTCAGAGTTGAGTGAAGTGAAGACACTCTTAAAGCGTCAGCAGGAACAGCTTGACCAGCTGACTCGAACCATGGCGTCTTTTCAGGCTCGTCCCTTTCCAGCACGGCCTCCTCGCAACGGTCCTGTGATCTGCCGAAGGTGCCAACAGCCAGGTCATTATGCCAGCGATTGTGAGGGGGAGCGGGTCCCCCCTCATCCCCGTGCTGGTTCTGCCACTGGTCGATCTCTTAATGTGGCTGGGTCTTCGCGCTTTGCACCCCAGTCGGAAAACTGAAGCCCGCTGAGCTGAGGAGCCAAAGCTCAGATGGGGAGGTTGGAGGCTCGCAACAAGACCTCATCGGTCGAATAATGGCGCCCTGTCCACATATCGATGTCCTGATGGGTGGGACCACTGTCTCGTGCTTGTTGGACAGCGGGTCCATGGTGTCCACGATTCCTGAAAGTTCCTTTGTTGAACATTTCGCACCATGGGGCCAAGAGCGCCTTCAGTCTTGTAATTGGCTGCAGCTGCGAGCAGCCAACGGTCTTTGTATTCCTTACATTGGCTATTTAGAGCTGGATGTCACTTTGTGTGGGAAGGTGGTCCCCGGTTGTGGGGTCTTAGTGGTAAAAGACCCTCCCGGTGCTGCATCTGTTGCCCCTGGGATTTTGGGGAGCAACATCATCCGTCGATGTTATCGGGAACTCTTTGAGGTGTACGGTCCCGCTCTTTTCAATGCTCCCTCAGTGGTTCAAGCTCCAGTGCCTGTTCTTGAAGCTCTACAACGGTGTCATCAGGCCACCACAGAACCCCAGAGGAACCTCATGGGTTTCGCCAGGGTCCGCGGTAGATGGGCGGTACGCATACCTGGTGGGGTAATGAAGCTTGTGGCTGCCACTTGTCCAGAACAGCTGGCTGGTCAGGCTGTGCTGTTTGAACCAACAGAGTCCCGCCTACCTGCAGGGTTATTGGTGTCTCCTTGCCTTGTCCAAGTCATTCGTGGTACAGCTTATGTCCCAGTGGTCAATGTGGGAACAACTGATGTCCTCCTTTACCCACGCACTAGTCTTGGTTCCTTGAGTAGGGCCCAGGTGGTCAGCTTACCTGCCGGTGTGACTGAGGTGAAGCCCACTACAGCCTCAATCTCATCTCAGGCTGCTTCTGGTGTGGCACCGGGCGGCGTCCAAGCCATGGACCTGTCTGCCTTGACAGAACAAGAACAGATCGATGTCCATGCTTTGTTGCAGAGGCATCAGTCAGTTTTCTCGAACCATGAAGGTGACTTGGGTTGTACTAACCTCATTTCGCATGAAATCCCCTTGCTCGACGAGGCTCCAGTGAGACAGCGGTACCGAAGAATCCCCCCCTCGGAGTATGAGGAGGTGAAGGCTCACATTGATCAGTTGCTTGAAGCCAAAGTGATCCGGGAAAGCAACAGCCCCTTTGCTTCCCCCATTGTCCTTGTCCGTAAAAAGGATCGTAGTCTCCGCATGTGTGTTGACTACCGCCTACTTAATAGCAAAACACGGAAGGACGCATTCCCTCTACCTCGCATAGAGGAGAGCCTTGATTCACTTGCCGGGGCTTGCTGGTTTACCACTCTTGACTTGGCAAGCGGTTATAATCAGGTCCCTGTTGCAGAGCAGGACAAGCCGAAGACGGCCTTTTGTACGCCTTTCGGGCTCTTTGAATGGAACAGGATGCCATTTGGCTTGTGCAATGCACCAAGCACCTTTCAAAGGCTCATGCAGAGGATGTTTGGAGATCAACAGTGCCAGTCCCTGCTCTTGTATTTAGATGATATTGTTGTCTTTTCTTCTTCTGTTTCACAACACTTGCAGCGACTGGAAGTGGTCCTCAGTCGGCTGCAGAGGGAGGGCTTGAAGGTGAAACTTGAGAAATGTGCCTTTTTTCAAAAAGAGGTTCGCTACCTGGGGCATATCATCTCCAATCAAGGAGTTTCCACAGACCCTGCCAAGATTGAGGCTGTGGCGAAATGGCAGCGGCCCCGCCATGTGTCAGAGCTGCGCTCGTTCTTGGGGTTCGCTAGCTATTACAGGCGATTCGTGGAGGGATTCGCTAAGCTGGCGGGCCCTTTGCATCAGTTGGTGGCAAAACTCCAAGGTACCAAGTCCAAGCGAGGATCTGGGCAGGATCTGAGCGCGGCATGGACATCCCAGTGCGAGCAAAGTTTTGAAGCCTTAAAGGCGAAGTTGGTTTCAGCCCCAGTGTTGGCTTATGCCGATTTTTCACGTCCATTCATTTTGGAAACTGATGCAAGTTACAGTGGCCTTGGTGCCGTCCTTTCACAGGAGACTGATGATGGTATTCGACCGGTTGCATACGCAAGCAGAGGGCTTCGACCCACAGAACGCAACATGGAAAATTACAGTTCGATGAAGCTGGAGTTCCTTGCACTTAAATGGGCAATGGGAGAAAAGTTCCGGGAGTATTTGTTGGGGCACAAATGTGTGGTTTTCACAGACAACAATCCGTTGAGCTACCTCAATTCAGCTAAGTTGGGAGCCATAGAGCAGAGGTGGGCCTCTCAACTTGCTGTCTTTGATTTTGAGATCAGGTATCGCTCCGGACGCATCAACAGGAATGCTGATGCGCTCTCCCGCCAGTATTTATCAGGGTCTAGTTTGGCTGAACATGTCTTACCCGGCACTTCGGTTCCATCATTCTCTCAGCCAGCTGCAGTCCCCGCCCCAGTGGTACCTGCTGCCCAGGCGATGGTGTCTGTCTTCCGGAGTCATTCTCCAGCGGATCTTCGTTCTTTGCAAGAGGTGGATCCTCTTTTGTGTGATCATGTTCTGCCCTTTTGGAAGAGGCGAACCAAGCCTACTTTTGAAGAAAGGAAGCAACTTCCCACTTCTGCTTTGACGCTCCTGAAACAGTGGGACCGCTTGGTTGAACAGGAGGGCGTACTTTACCGCCGGATTTCCCGTTCAGATGGGGGTGAAGAGTGTTTCCAGCTTGTCCTACCTGCTGTTCTTAAAGAGGAGATCCTGACCCAGTTGCACCAAGACCATGGCCATCAGGGTATTGAGCGTACCACGGAATTGGTGCGGCAACGCTGTTACTGGCCGGGGATGTCCGCTGACATCAAACAGTGGGTCCAGTCATGTGAGCGTTGCCAAGTTGCTAAAGATTCAGGGTCAGTGCCCCATAGTTTTATGGGCCACGTTCTGGCGTCTCGGCCGAACGAAATTGTCGCCATCGACTTCACGTTGTTGGAACCTTCACGGAACGGGTTGGAAAATGTCTTGGTAATGACCGATGTGTTCAGTAAATACACAGTGGCAATTCCAACACGAGATCAGCAGGCAGCGACTGTGGCTCGAGTCTTGCTGACCGAATGGTTCTTTCGGTTTGGTGTGCCAAATCGCATTCATTCCGATCAGGGTCGGAGCTTTGAGAGTTCCCTGATCCAACAACTGTGCCGCTTGTACGAGGTTGATAAATCGCGAACCACTCCTTACCATCCGGCCGGCAACGGGCAGTGTGAACGTTTTAACAGAACTCTCCATGACCTCTTGCGGACTCTACCAGTCTCCCGGAAGCGGGATTGGGTGTCTTGTCTCCCACAAGTGTTGTTTTGTTATAACACTACGCCACATCAAAGTACAGGAGAGTCTCCTTTCTTTTTGATGTTCGGTCGGGAACCGAGGCTCCCTGTGGACTTCCTTTTGGGCCGAGTTCAGGATGCTGAGCCAGGGGAAGTACAGGACTGGATGACCGAACATCAGGCGAGGCTCAAGGTTGCATTTGAGAATGCTCGTGGTAGGCTGTTGGCGGCTGCAGGTCGACGAAAAGAGCGACATGACCAGCATGTTCGAGAGGCTCCTTTGCAGGTGGGCCAGCATGTCTACCTCCGAGATCTTGGTGTTAGGGGTCGACACAAGCTTCATGACAAATGTAGCTCCATCCCCTACCAGGTGCTGAAAGCCCCACCCAGAGATGGGGCAGTTTACACCATTGCCCCTGTGGAAGAGTTGCATAGGACTCGGCAGGTGCACCGAGACATGCTGAAGCCCCTGGTCGTGTCTGGTACCCATCTTCCTAGGGCGCCGCTTCCACCAGCTTCAGCAGCGCCTGCAGCCTCCCCAGGTTCACCTGAAGTTGGTGAACTATGGTTGTTGGTCCGTGACACTGTTTCACCCTCTGCCACCGAGGCGCCAGCCCAACCTTGTCATACAGGGCCAGCTGTGATGCCATCAGCAAGTATTGAGCCTAATCCTGTCTCCACTGCAGAACCAGAACATCTTTACTCTGGGTCCCCTCCCTCTACTGGTCAGTCCAGCCCTCCTCAGTCAGTCTTGCGTCGAACCGGCCGTCCCACCGCCGGTCAACACTCCAATGTCCATCGTCTTCCCCAGTCTGTTGGCACTAGGGGTAATGTAGTGCCTGAACCTTCACAGCCAGTGGTAAATTCGCAGTCTGTTCTGTTTAGGCCTTGGTCCTAGTTTGGTGGATTTCCCAGTGTAGTTCGTCGTCGGGGCGACGACGCAGAAAGTGGGGGTGGAATGTGGCAGGTCGGGTGTTGCTCTGCTCCACCCCCTCCCACTCAATCGACCGGTGCTTGATTGCACATTGCCAGCACCTGTTAATCATTGCGCTCCTGCGGGGCGCATTCTCTCCCTGGCACTGACCTGGAAAGGCCCTGTGTCGGCGTGCTCCGGCTGTTTGGCGTGCTCTGTTCGCTTGGTGTTGGCGTGATTGTGTGGTTGTTCGCAAGGTAAGTGTGGGTGCGTCGTGCAACGTTGTGTAACGTTATGGCACATTATGGGGTAACAACCGCCGTGATTTTGTTCTCAGTGTTGGCCGTGTCAGTTGGGTTGCAGCTGGAGGAAGTGTGGTGTCCCCTCTCTGCCGTTTTGCAGACTGGGACTTGATCGTGAGTGTTAAAGCTCTCTTTATCGGTAAGCATGCTCTTTTACTAATCTTTGTTGTCTATAGTAGCCTTAGGCTAACAGCTGTTGCCCTCTGCTCTGTCCTGCTGTAGCTGCGGTATCTGCAGCGGTTTCGTCTCTCCTCCTGCGCTCCGAGGATGTATTGCACCGCCTATTGCTGACCATCACGGCCATCTAAGTGTAACATCTGCGGCCTCCAGCCCTGGTGCAGCCGCTCCGTTTTCACTCTGTCGTCCACGCCATTGTTTGGTTTTTGGTTGCAGCTCTCCACGCAGCAACAGACTGAAGCCCCACTGCAATTGTTTTTGTTTCTTTGTTTGTTGGTTTATTTGGTTATTTCTTTGTTTATTTTTGGTTAATAATTTATTTGTTTTTCTGGTTCCTCGTTGGGCCAGCTGTTTAGAGCATTTTCTTTCTGTTTATCCATTTTCTTTAAGTCACATATGGTTATTTTGTTTAGTTTTATTTTGGTTATATTTTTGATTTTGTTTATTTAGCTATGGGTAGGCTCTAACGCAACACCTGATTGCCACCCATAGCTGAGTTATTATTTAAATTATAATTTAAGTATTTGTACTCACTTTAAAACAAATAATTTGTATTCTTTATGTTGGTGTGCATGTGGGTGTGAATGTTGTGTGTGAGTGTTTTAGGATAGGCCATTTTAACTAATTGTCTAACCCAACCCTTGAGTGTCGCTCACCTAATTTTGTTTCTTTTCTCCCTGGACAGGAGCTGGGTAGTGCGTGGCAGACTCCCTGGTGGTGGTCCCCATCTCACATCCCTTAAGTTTGCTGTGGCACGTGGTGGTTTGGTTTGTAGTATTTTTGTGTGTTTTAAGTTTCTTTAGTCTGTCCGCCTCCCTGAGTTTGGCCCTGTTCCCCCTTTTTTGTTTATTTCCCCCTTAACTTACCGTGGTGAAGCAGACACTCGGGTCCCCAAAGAACATGTTCATTTTAAATCTAATAAACCATTGTTAAATAAAAATAATTTATATCTTTTTGGAAGTCCGTCTCATGTCCTCTTTAAAACTTTGTGTAACGAACCTGTGTGACCTCATAGTAGTTTTAGTACCGGGTCAAGTTTATTTCCTGGGGTGCAATTCCCCAGGTGGCGTTGTTGGACAACTTCCCCCTCTGCACCACATCTCGCCACATTAGCATTAAGCTAACGGGCTTTATATGCTTAGTTGTGAGCTGTGTGTGTTTTGAACGTTGTTTCAAACTATGTGGGTTTGATTGAACATCTTTGATGTTTAAATATATATATATTGCCGCTTAATATATCAGGGTTGCCAACTTTTGGTCCTGGGCTGGAGTGAGATTCTGTTGGCGGGGGGGGGGGGGGGGGGTTGTCTATAATAATAGTTATGTTTATTGTAGTTTTTCTCTCTGTCTCTCTCTCTCACTCACACACTCACACACTCACACACACTCTCTCTCTCTCTCACACACACACACACACACACACACAAACACACACACATTATACCTGCAAACTGAGTAGGCTAGAGGTGTAATAGGTGACAAAATACGTATATCCCTCTAGGGGGGTCTGGGGGCACCCCCCCGGGGGCACCCCCCCAGGAAAAAATTGTGATTTTAACATGTATTTGAAGCATTCTGGTGTACTCTGAGAAGAAAATAAAGGGAAAACACAACATTTGCTTCAGATAACAGGGAAAAAAAGCAGATCTGTGGTTCCTATCATTGTATGGCTGGAGTGTATGAAACTGGTCTAGTGGGGAGCTCTGGCTTTTGGCCTGGACCAGCCTATTGAGCCTATTAATATATGAAAGGACAGAACAGACACATCCTGTGATTTTCAGTCTTCTATTAGGCTACAGCCTGATGATACAAGTCAGGTCCTGAAATGTGTGTTTCTCTTCTGTAATAAACATTCTACATACCCATTCGGAGTTTGCAGGTATGGCACACGTGCATGCATGCGCAGTTGCGCACACACGTACACACAGACGTACACACACACACACACACCTGTTGCTGCGCTGTCTCTCTCTCCTCTGCTCTCTGGACTGAGCTGCCTGGCTGTACTTTTGTGCTACCCAGTCTGCGTCTTGATTTTATAGTTTTCAACGGACTGGCCCAACCAGCCCGACCGCAGGCGTGAGTTCGAGCCGCGTTCAGTCTGAAAACATAACTCAGTCAGGTCAGGTTGTGTCTCGGGCTACGCTCCCTCTTTTTTTTGGCCATCGGATTCGGACCAAGTCGGGTCCAGGCTTCAGCACCGTGCCGCTGTTGGTGGACAACTCCCCGTCCTACTGTGCTGTGATCACAGGCTTGAGCAGCCGTCCAATCGACACGCGGATCGCGCACACCAATCAGAGAGCCTATTGACGAGTGCCAAGCTTGCTTTAATTTTTTTTTTTTTTTTTTTTTTGCCAAATCACTTGATTTTGGCGTGAGAATTGTTTGAGTGGCGTGAGAGCGTGAGACAGGACCTAAAAGCGTGTGACACACGCCAGATGCGTGAGAGTTGGCAACCCTGATATATTGCTTTACTCCTCTTTTTATTTGGTATACCATTTTTACTGTAGCACAGGCTAGGACACCGTTTGTTTACTGTGGTCACTTCCGTCCCTCCCACACACCGCACTGATTCGCTTAGGGCACCGCCAATCAGAATCGCCATAGCTAGCACACAGCCAATAGAGTACCCGACGAGTCTACTCTCCCGACGGCCGACGAGTCCCGACTGAGCATGTTCAATCGGCCCCGACGAGACCCGACAAGACCCGACGCTCCCCGACGGAGAGGAACACACCAAACAGACGAGCTCCAGACGCCGTCCGACGAGGCCAGACGCCCGACGGTCGGCTCGGTGTGTCCCTGGCTTTAGGGCCACATTGAGAAAAACAAACAAAACACAGACCTCCAGAATAAAGTCATAAATTTACGAGAATAAAGTCGTAAATTTAAGAGAATAAAGTCGTACATTTCCTACGAGAAAAGTCATAACATTACTAGAATAAAGTCGTAAATGTACAACTTTGTTCTCGAAGTTTGTGATTTTTTTATTTGTGACCTGATCCAGCAAAATGAGTCGCAGTGACCCAAATTTCAAAATTGAGATTTTGGTATCAATGGAAAGAGGAGAAAATAAGCTTTAAAATGATACCCTAGTCAAAGTCATACATTGGATAGTTTTTAAGATATGGCGATTTTAATGATGGTCTTCCACTCACTGCTTTCGATTGAAAACCTGAGAAAAATGCGTTCAAACTATTTAGAACGTCTCTGGTTTAAAGCCCTCCGTGAATCTGGCGTCTGTTCCTTACCATGTGATTACACGTACCTTGTAGAGGCACCGTTCAATGACCCTCGGAAAGCAGAATGTATCTATTCAGATGCTGTTTACAGCTCGTCTCTATCATAAACGGTTCAGAAGATATTTCATGTTTAGTAAAACATCTGCAAGCGTTAGCATGCTACGTTCGGTTTAGCATCGATGCTAACGCTCGGTTTAGCATCGCTGCTACCGCTCAGCTGAGCATCTGGCCCCGTACTACGTGATTTCACGTGGCTACCCTTGTTGTCATAAATGCACCATTCAAGGCCCCTCGGAAAGCG
Organism: Trachurus japonicus; assembly: GCF_045865225.1. Taxonomy (NCBI): domain Eukaryota; kingdom Metazoa; phylum Chordata; class Actinopteri; order Carangiformes; family Carangidae; genus Trachurus; species Trachurus japonicus. Next base: position 12,399 of record NW_028221076.1, on the reverse strand, counting down.
GAGAATCTGACGATTCAGATGCAGTTTACAGCTCGTCCCTATCAGGTTCAGAAGTTATTTAGCCTCATGTTGTGCTCCTCTCTAGAGCAGTGGTTCCCAAACCTTTTGTGGCCAAGGCACACCAAAGGACAAGTAAAAATCTCAAGGCACACCTATTGTTCAAAATAGCCTTCATAACACGTGTTATCACTTATATCATGTAAAATATCTGTAAATGTGCATAATTATTTAATAATGCCAAATAAAATGTGACAAAGAAAACTAGGCTACATTACTCACAAAATCATATTTATTAACAAAATATTTCAAAGATTAATTTGAAACTTTATCAAATTAGGCTTCATCAAACAGCAATACAACCATTTAAACCATACAGGTCACAATAACCGTCCATGGTCCTACAGATTGATCAGCATTGAAACATATTGTGCGAAATATGGGGTTCTCTCTGAGGATTTTTTTTTTTAAGAATTGTTTTTAGGTATAGAGTTTGCCTCTGTATTATGAAATGAGCGCATACAAAGTACTGATAGTAAATTAAAAATAATTATTTTTTTGTGTAGTTGTATATTGCAATAATAATGTATGGTTGTCACAAAATCCCACGGCACACCTGGACTTGCCTCACGGCACACCAGTGTGCCGCGGCACACCGTTTGGGAACCACTGCTCTAGAGGGTTAAAAGTTGTAAGTCAACTTTAATCGTCATTTACGTGCCTTTCCTCAATTATCTGGACTATGAAACTTTGGGAGATTGTTTTTGAATGTCATTTCTTTGAAATTAGCAAAAAAAAAATTTTTTGAGTTTTTATTGATTTTCCACGTTATCAGCTGATTATCTAAAAATAGAACGTTGCGACTTCCGACTCATTTCGCCAGAGCGGGTCACATTTGTCAATGTGGCCCTAATACTCTGTATCTCGTACTCGTATCTTTGAGCATCTGTAAAAGCAAAATATACAAATAAAATGTATTATTATTATTATTCTAACACATCAACTCTGAGGACAACATGTTCACCTGCTGCCTAATATATCCCACCCACTAACAGGTGCCATGATGAAGTGTTATTCACTATCACTTCACCTGTCACTGCTCAGAATGTTAGTCTGATCGGTGACAGGTGTATTATAAACCTTAAAAGAAAAAACAGTTTCCCGTGGTCTTGGTTTCATCAGTGATCTTCATCTCTCTGCTTGCATCACATATTCTCTTCATTGTTTTATTCACCACTCTTCACATGTCGTCCCTGTTGTCTGTGTCTACGCTGTGTGGACAGGGAAGTCAATCTGAACGGGACAACAACGTTCCTGATGCTCCCCACCAGCTCTGACACTCCTCACTCCTCCACCAACAGGATGTGATTTCTGAGCCTCACTTCACTGTGAGCATTTGTGTATTTAACTGAGTTTCTTTTTTCCTTTTTCTTTTTGTCAGACTGAGGCGCACAAACCCTGATCTCTACATGTTGCACATTCCTGACATGGCTAAAGCTGCTTTCCGGTAACACTGCCCAATGCCTCTTGGCCCCCTCTTTTACCGGTCTAAATCAGTGGGGTTTATTGCTCGGCGGCGGCAGCAGCGGCTCTGCTCAGGTGCCAGTGGTCAATCACAGTAACATATATTTGACTGGAAACTTAAATACATTCCAGTGGCTCTTTAAATGCACTGGAATTTGTGATTTAGTCATTCAATGTGTATCCCACCCATTTGTAAGGCCAAATCAAATTATCCTCAAGTGCTATTTCACTAACATTGTGTGGCTTTCCTGGAAATTAAAGTAAAAGTAATAACACAGTCATAGTGAAAGCGTGTGCAGGTGAACTCTGTGTTGACCCAACTCAAACAATCTATTCCATTAATATTTAAGCTATTTTTTGTGGGAGGGCAAACTTTATATGGGAAGAAATTTGGTTTCTCTCTCTCCTCTAAAATTCCCTCTAAATAGGAAAACCTAATAAAATAAGTCAACAAGGGAAGTCAAGTCCAGAGGGAACACAAAAATAAGGACCATATTTTGCCCTTGAGGTTGAGTATGAAACATGAGCAGTGTGTATGAACTCTAATCTGTCAGTTTGGTAAATTTTCAAAGTTAAATCAAATTTAGTGCCTTTGCTTGGGTCTGGATGAAGGGTCTTTGCTGTGGGGGTGGGGACACCACAGTGCATTTTTTATGTTGCGAAAACTACATTTGGAGCATTTATTTCCTCTCAGTCCCGTCAACACAGAAAAACACAACTGACAGACTTTAACCATCCAGAACAGGATGTTTTGTCGGTGACAAACCTTGGAACCCAAGTTGCCTGAAAATGACGGTGATCGCTCACAACCCCTTTAAAACCCCCTGAAGCAGCCAGTTCCTGATGAAACTGTGGATGTATCTGAGCTGAAGTACCTCAGGTCCAGAGCGGTCGTAACCCAGTCGTGAAAAATAATTCTGTGGAGAGGTGAGGTAGTGAGGCAATGACACACTGCAGCTGTGGGACATCAAACCCTCTGGATGCACAAGAACTCCAGAAACACAGAGTGGAAAGAAACCGAGGGAGGACAGAGGTAGAGTATCTGGGGAATAATAAAGCTTCTCTTAATAAAAGGCAACATGAAGCTCACTGTGCACAAGTTTGTGGACGCTGTGACATGAGATGATGACTGATGATTTATTCGTCCGGTCTTACGAGCTGTATTTAAATCCCCACAAAGGAAACAGACATGTCAGTCAGTATCTTTGTGCCAGCTGACACTAAAAAAAAACCTGAGCCACATTTAACCACTTTTAAATTAGAAACGTTAACATCACCAAGTGGTTGGCCTCAAGGGCCAACAAACATGGTTTTGCATGCTATGGTGGTACTTATTGTGCAAATCACAATAGGTCGCTCTTCACCGACTCACCTGAAACCCCTACAGCATCAGACACCTTTGTCCATTGATCATTTTTAAAAAGAACTGGAATATAAATAAAACCCATCCATTGTTTTGGGGAACAAATGTTTGATGGGATCCAAAGTTTAGAGAGTAGAACAGGCACTTCCCTGATTCTGATGGGTTGCTGCCAAACCATGTTATAAGTCAGTGATTCTCAAACTGTGGTACTGCGGAGCCACGGAGCGGGCTCCCTGTAGTGGTACACAAAAGAATCATTGAAATAAATATGAATAAAATAAAATAGCTACATTTCAGAGATGCACCGAAAATTCTGTCAAAAACGAAAATCTGCAGGATGTTGTGATGACGCAAGCAAAAACCTGGCGAAAATGCCACCATCGCTACCAGCAAGTACTGGAGGCTAGGCATCCATCAGAATAGCCTATGTATCACATATGTACATGTACATATGTTGAGTACATGAGTACAAGTTTGTACTCTCGAGGCTGTATGGAAGGTGGAAACAATTTTCCTGAAAAGGACAAATAAATCTATCTATCTATACCACGTGTATCTGTTTACCTGTTGACTCCATTAGCTCGGCTACAGTCGTACTGGAGCAGTCCGATTATAAAAAGAAATGAACAGCTGCAAATAACCTGCATACTTTTGTACTGTTTACGTGTGTCTCTGATGTTAACGTTTAGCGTTACTTCTCAGAGTTTTATTGTATATGTAAACATGACATACCACTCGTCTTTTCCGGTCAGTCGTCATGGAAACACAGCGTATCACTGTATTCCGCCAGCATGTGTGAAAACACACACCGTGGCTGCACTTAAGTTTTTAAAAGAAGTGTTATTTATATAGCCATAAATGCTAAAATTGGCATAATAAATTCTTTTTCGGCCAATTTCCAACCAAAAATTTTAATTTTGGTGCATCCCAAATTTAAAACATGAAATACTATCAAACATATTAGAATAAATACCTGATCAACCGATGGCAAGAAAATGAAAGGAGATAGGAAATTAATGTGTATCACTCATGTCCATGGATGATTCAATGTCCCACATCTGCTGACTTGTATCATCAGAACAAACATGGCCCCACCCCCACCCCTTCTGTATGAATAATGGAATATGGTCATTATGGTGGTACTTGTGTAGCGGAGGTCTGCGGGTATAGTCACAGTCGCGAGGTACCAGTAAGGAGAAGTGACAGTGTGTGGCGGTTATCGGTAGACGTGCTAACCAACTTGCCAAGTGGTCATTGAGCTCTTGGCGAAATGATTAGCATCGTCGACGGTGGTGCGGGAGACCGGGGTTCGAAACCCGCTCAGGGCAGGCCCACAGAACAACATCGGTCACACTTGGACAGCCAAGTATTTCCTGGGGTGGTACTTGGTGTAAAAAGTTTGAGAACCACTGTTATAAGTCATTACAGTAAGTGTCCTGGCCACACCACTCAATCATAATGATAAATGACTTTCTGTCACTTTGACGTCATGAACATACTGTATCTACAGACGTATTTTCACTGTGTTCTATGATCTGAGAGTCTGATATTTTTAGGAGAGAGATCAACAGTTTGATTCTCACAGTGTTTACTGTTGTGTTTCTTGTTGTGCCACAGTGGGCGTGGAGTTAGCATTACCTCCTTCTTGCCAGCTGTGTCCTGCCAGCAGTTTTTGTAGCTTCAGGCTGTGCGCCTGCTGTCTGATCAAAGCCCAGTCCGCAGTGATCACACTGGAAAGAGTCCCGTTCTCAGTCTCCCATGAATCACATGAACCTGCAGGGGACAACGATCCCACTAATGTAAATATTTGAGAAACCGACGACAAAACTGACAACTGACAAAAAAAGATAATGACACATCAGGCATTGTGTGCGTTTTTGTACCTTGTACAGTAAAATACTTTGCGCAGCTTAATAACGCTCTTTCAAAATGTCATGTTGCAAAGTGTGTGGCATTGTTTTTAAGATAGTTTCCTAATCTAATTTACAGAAAGCATACTTCAATTGAAAGAGAATAAGTAAGAAAACCTTAAGTTTAAATTTGTAACAGATTAGGGAAAAATAAAGTGAGCACTAACAACAAAGTGATGCTGTTCCCACACACAGAGACACAGCTCATTTCTACATAAACTGAAGCAGATCTTTGCCTCCTTACTTCAGATGCTGTCATCTCAAATCAGCTCCACCCTGCATCCAGTGGATCCAGACCCGCTAGCTCTCTGAGGGTGTGCTAACGCTGCCAGGTCCACACTGATTCATGAGAACAGGTATTAAAAAGTCAGATTCAACTTTGTTGTTTTTCCCATGGTTCACACAATCTTGGCCCATGGTGGACCTTCAGCGGAACCATTTCTCTAAAGTTTTAGCAACTAAAACCCACTACACACACACACATTCAACCATCACCACCAAATCTGGCTTGACACACTTAAATACTCAAACAAAATAAGCTCTGTCTTCTTTTTTTCACTGTGAGAACCAAGAAAGTTCCACAGGAGAAATAAAACTACACTTGTAAACACACACACACACATATGAAATATATACTGTATATATATATGTATACAGTATAGTCACAGTCGCGTTGCCCATAAAGTTGGAATATGATATTTTTTTCCCTTTCCTTTTACTTTTACTTTATCTATCAAGAGTAGATCACATTTATTTATTTATCAAAGGTGATTGCTGGTGTGTCTAAATTGGAATAAAAAAAACAATGATTCCAACTTTATGGGCAACAGTGCACCTTTATATATAAATGTATACAGAGCCAGACACATTTCTGACTTACACAATGCCATAGATGTGTACATCTGTATCACAACAGGTGCAGAGAGCATAGAGAACAATCATCCTGTCCACACACAGTCTCAGTGTTTACGGCCCATTCATTCAAAAGCCGTTTTCACCATCTGACACAGTTATGGTTAAAGTCAACTACCAAATGGCTCAGATGTCAAACTGATGACAAGACAAACTTTCTCATGAAATAATTTGTGTGTTGGAGCCCACTTCCTAAAACTACAACACCTCAGGCTCAATTGAACAGTTAGATCCCTTTTAGTCTGCTGCTGCTGCTATGTGGGAAAAGGGATGTGAGGCGGTGATCCATGGTCTGTGTGTGAGTGTGTGTGTGTGTAGCGTGTGTGAGCGACAGAGAGAGAGAGAGAGTTGTGACTAAAGTGGGTGACAAACACTCATTTTCCGCCCTGATAGCCAGAGCAGTGGGAACTTCCTGTGGGCAGCACACTCACAGAGCAGCTAAAGCCCAGAGGCAACGCAGCACCAGTCTAACAACATGCGGCTCAGTCTCCCATTAGCCACTTTGTTCTGTTGGGGTTATACCAACTATAAGAAAATGTATTTAAGATTTATTATGATGCCTCACAAAGGGGCACCATTAATGTTGTGCTCTAGCACAACTAAAGAGAAAGTGTAATTATGTCTCGCACGGGGAAACCATTTAATGTTGTGCTCTAACACAACTTATAGGTAATTCATTAAGAATATTTAGATGCCTCACAACGGAAGCACCATTTATGTTGGGGTTATACCAACTTATAAGAAAAGTGTTATTAAGAGGGTTATTGGCTATCAAATTAGTAAAATATCAATACCAAAATATTAATAATTACTACAAAAATTATTAATGGGATTTAATTTTATTAAATCCACCTCGGGGCACCAGACAGCCAATGTACCAAAGTCAGTCTCATAAGGGTGTGCTAACTATTAATATAGAACCTTGTTTAATGATTAAGTTAATAATTATTAACAAAATAACATTATCAATAGCTGCAAAGTTGAAGGATTTAGAAGTTCTACTGCGTAGAGGTTGGCATACTCACTATTGTACAACATTAACAGACAAGTAAAGTTTCAAGGAAGTTTATTGGACACATCTAGAAAATGGAATAACAAAACATGAAACTAAGACAAGCTACATACACTATGTACACGTGTGTGTGTGCGTGTATGTGTGTGTGTGTGTGTGTGTGTGTGTGTTGGTGAGAGTGTGACTAAGTGTGGGTGACCATGTGTCTGTGAGGTGTGAAGTGTGACCTCAGACAATGGAAAAGATGGAGGGTGGCCTTTTGTCCTGAGACTTCTAAGGCCAACCACATGTGATGTGGGGGAGGTGAACAAAGGTGTGTCCTTTGTTCAACGCTCAAGTTGCATGTTAAACATAGGTTAACTAAATATGAGACTATAGCTGACAACAACAAAGCAACAACAACAAAGCTCAAGTATTTGAACTGATTTCAATCAATACATACATTGGCATGGTTGAAGTACTCTATGCTTAGTCAAGGTAACTAGGCCCAGTTACGTTACCAAGTCACATGAAGGCGAGAAGATCCCGGTGCTGGTGGGGATCCTGCAGTTGCAGGGTTGCCGGTCCTGTTGCGGTTTGTCAAGTCCAGTGATTGTGTCTTTGTCCAGTGAACTACAGCCGCCCTGGCTGTGTAGTTTGAGTTCTGTTGAGGAGAGTCCTTGGTTGCTTGCTTTGTTTTGTGGCTCCGTAGCTCAACTAGCAGAGCTTGCGTCGTGCTAGCTGGTTCCTTTTCTTTAATCCGTTGGTAGGCACTCGCGGCGCTACCAGTGGAGGTGTCTGCCTTGTGCAGGCAGGCCTCATGGAGATTGGAGAGCTGTAGCAGTAGCTCCAGGTGAGGAGCTGAGAGGAGCGGCAGCTCCTTCTGAAGAGCGGGCAAGAGAAGAGACGAAGAGAGAGAGAGAAGAAGCGAACTTCTCCTTTTTATATGGCCTGTGACCTCACAGGTCCTGGGGCCATACCTGACCAATGGGGGGTCAGTAGTGGAGGTTCCACACCTAGGTGTGAAAAGGTGAAGGACGCTGGGAGGCTGAGTTCAATGGTTTTCCTTTGTCTGGGAGACAAAGAAGCCATGCACTCTTGTACTCCATTTTGACTGGGCTGAGTCCCAACATCCCCCCTTTGGTCTCAGGATCCCACGTGATGTGTGATCCTGTGAGCACCATAGTCCATAGTCCATTCAAAATGTCTGGGCAGTTCACAAACCAACTGGGCATTTGGTTTCTATCTATCTTGACTAAGCATAGACAGACTACAGAACAAAATCCACTTACATACAGAATGAAACATAACACACAAAATAACATCTTTTAGTTATTCGTCAGTGTAAATGATGGGATGTGGGTGTTAGTGATGCTATGGTGAGAAAGGTGAATGACATGTCATGATAGGTGTCTAACGGTAAATACAATGCCATTAATAAGATACTGCAGAGGAGTCGATCCAAGATTACTTGCAGAAATCACAGTGATGGCTGAATCAAATCAGAATTTGCTGCTGTTGCTAACAAAACCATGCTGAGCTCTAACTGTAAGGAAATCAAGGAATCCTGCACTAGTACTTGTTTGACTGTCTGTGGTGTGAGGAGGAAGCTCTGGAGCTTTTGTGTCTTTGGTGTTTCCTCACACCTGGCTCAGGGCTGTAACGCTCCTGGTAGCTGGAGACAGAGAGGCATTCAGAAGCAGTGTCACTATCTGAAAGGTGCTGACCATGTTCTTCACTGTGGTCAGAGATGCTGTCATCTGATTGGTCATAGTTTTGGGCCACAATTTCATCATAAGGCTTCCTACAGCTTCTACTGTGTGAATGCCTATCTCTATGCAGCTGGTGGACACGGCGGTTGCGCTCAGTGTCTGGACGTGGCCGGCTGTCACCCCCCTTTGGCGTGTTGCGAGGGTGAGGTCTTGAGCGTGCAGGTCTGTGTGACACATGGGTGTTTGAGCTGCTGGGCTCAGTTGTTTTCCCCTGTGTCTTGAAAGAGACTAGAGTTTCCCAGGTCACATATGTCATCTTCCGAACTTCATGCATTGAGAGCTCACCCTTCCTTGTCATGAGTGCAACCTGCATGTATATTGAGGGGTGAAGATTTTTCACAAACATAGACTTAAAAAGGGGGCTTTCCTCCAAGCCTGGTGCATTCTTTCCTTGAAAATATGCATGTCTGAAACGTTTGTAAAAGTTTCTGGGGTGCTCAAGACGGGAGTGTTTAATTTGAGAAGCTGCAACTATTCCTGAGACCTCATCAACAGGGGAAGAAAACTCATCTAACAGTGCTTGACAAAGATCATGGTAGTTGTCTCTGACTCTGGGAGGAAGTGACTGCATGAACTTGTGAACAGCTTTTGAGCTGGTTTTCCACACAAGTTTGACTTTCTCCCTGTGGGTAGCGCTTGGTAAGTCAACTAGGCTGTGGTCTAGTTCACTGAGGTAATCATCAATGTTATGATTACCATTGTCAGGATCAAAGAATTGTAAGTCCTTAGCTAGGGACTCAAGCACTTCAAGGCGGGGATACTGGGTGGTCCTGTCAGATGAAGGCGAGACTAAGCTATCCTGGACATCTACCGCCTGTGCTCTGGGTCTTACAGGTGGGAAGACAGGGACTGAACCCCTGTCATCCCTCTCCTGGTGTTGCAGGGAAGAGGATGAACAGTCCTGAAATGCTCTAGTCCCCCCTTTGGAGGGCTGAGCACGGGTGAAAGCATAGTTAACTGGCTGAGAATGAGGTGCAGTATATACACTAGATGATACGCTACATGTCTCCTCACTATCTACGTGAGGAAGATGGGAAGCCAGGTGGCTGTTACCTCTGCACCTTAGTGGAGGTTGGGGAGCTGACTTAGTTCCCAAGGACTTCAGGTCAGGTGGGAAATGTCCCCATCTGCATGGGGAAGGAGTTAACCTTTCTCCATGGGAGGAGTGTGAATCAGAGTAACCTGAATCACTTTGTCTGAAAGACTGTGGAGAGTCAAACCGTTCTGACCTAAGTTTAAACAACTCCTCCTTCTGTGAGCAGAGATCTAACTCTGCTGAGTGCAAGCTTTCTAGGTAACGTAAGGCTTTGTGATTTGCTGTCTTCACTTCTTGAAGTAGACTAGCATTTTGCACTCTTAGGGACTCTACCTCTTGTTCCAGAGTTGCTTTGGTCTGAGCTGAAATACTGGCCTGTCTGTGGCAGATCAAAAGCATGCATCGTAACAACGGGCCCTTGGATGCTCTCTGAGCATCCCATCTGTCATTAAGTAGCAAGTCCAATTCTTTCCTACACTCACTGAGATTCAACTTGTTGATGAGTTCAGAGTAGCCGGGTTTTAGGCTCTGAGCCAGGGCAAACATGAACTGCTCTACAGAGGGGTTCTCCATTGTTACTCTGGGAGGTGAGATTAAGCAAATCTGAGAAACCTATAAAGCAAAGCAAATTGTTTGCAGCGGTGTTGCGTGGCAGACACCTTGTAGTGTAGCTTTGGCTATGCACTACTCAAGTGGTTTCTTACAGTAACTCAAGCTGGGAGTGACAGCAAGGTACAAAACTTCACAGGGCTGGCAGCACACTGTGGCTCTATCTTCAAGCTCTATTCTTAATCAGGTTGAAATGCATGGCAGTGACAACCGGTACAAGCTCTCTAGGTTACACAGGGCCGGCGGCACGCTGTGTCTTAAAGTTAAGGGTAAGGGGAGCACTTAGCTAAACAACCAATTTTGACAGAACAAAGTAGCATTGAATACGTGGTATTCAAATGCGGGACAGGAATTCTTAAAGTTCCTACAGAGAAGACTCAACTGGAAAGACTAGCAACAGTCGCAAATTCTTGATGCAGCACAATGGGCTTAATTCTCAAAAGAGTTTTAGCAAAACTCAGGAATAAATCAAAATTCAGCACAATTCACTTTCTGCATGTAAAATCAGATGTCTACTCGTGTAGCAGACTAGCTCTGTTTTATGTGAACTTTTTGTTAGTTCAGTTTTGGATTTCACTTTCAGTAATGTCCAAAATTTTGCTCAAAATTAATATTGTACAAATGTGAATAAATGCCAACAGTACACAGCCTCGGACGGGGCACCATTTATGTTGGGGTTATACCAACTATAAGAAAATGTATTTAAGATTTATTATGATGCCTCACAAAGGGGCACCATTAATGTTGTGCTCTAGCACAACTAAAGAGAAAGTGTAATTATGTCTCGCACGGGGAAACCATTTAATGTTGTGCTCTAACACAACTTATAGGTAATTCATTAAGAATATTTAGATGCCTCACAACGGAAGCACCATTTATGTTGGGGTTATACCAACTTATAAGAAAAGTGTTATTAAGAGGGTTATTGGCTATCAAATTAGTAAAATATCAATACCAAAATATTAATAATTACTACAAAAATTATTAATGGGATTTAATTTTATTAAATCCACCTCGGGGCACCAGACAGCCAATGTACCAAAGTCAGTCTCATAAGGGTGTGCTAACTATTAATATAGAACCTTGTTTAATGATTAAGTTAATAATTATTAACAAAATAACATTATCAATAGCTGCAAAGTTGAAGGATTTAGAAGTTCTACTGCGTAGAGGTTGGCATACTCACTATTGTACAACATTAACAGACAAGTAAAGTTTCAAGGAAGTTTATTGGACACATCTAGAAAATGGAATAACAAAACATGAAACTAAGACAAGCTACATACACTATGTACACGTGTGTGTGTGCGTGTATGTGTGTGTGTGTGTGTGTGTGTGTGTGTTGGTGAGAGTGTGACTAAGTGTGGGTGACCATGTGTCTGTGAGGTGTGAAGTGTGACCTCAGACAATGGAAAAGATGGAGGGTGGCCTTTTGTCCTGAGACTTCTAAGGCCAACCACATGTGATGTGGGGGAGGTGAACAAAGGTGTGTCCTTTGTTCAACGCTCAAGTTGCATGTTAAACATAGGTTAACTAAATATGAGACTATAGCTGACAACAACAAAGCAACAACAACAAAGCTCAAGTATTTGAACTGATTTCAATCAATACATACATTGGCATGGTTGAAGTACTCTATGCTTAGTCAAGGTAACTAGGCCCAGTTACGTTACCAAGTCACATGAAGGCGAGAAGATCCCGGTGCTGGTGGGGATCCTGCAGTTGCAGGGTTGCCGGTCCTGTTGCGGTTTGTCAAGTCCAGTGATTGTGTCTTTGTCCAGTGAACTACAGCCGCCCTGGCTGTGTAGTTTGAGTTCTGTTGAGGAGAGTCCTTGGTTGCTTGCTTTGTTTTGTGGCTCCGTAGCTCAACTAGCAGAGCTTGCGTTGTGTTAGCTGGTTCCTTTTCTTTAATCCGTTGGTAGGCACTTGCGGCGCTACCAGTGGAGGTGTCTGCCTTGTGCAGGCAGGCCTCATGGAGATTGGAGAGCTGTAGCAGTAGCTCCAGGTGAGGAGCTGAGAGGAGCGGCAGCTCCTTCTGAAGAGCGGGCAAGAGAAGAGACGAAGAGAGAGAGAGAAGAAGCGAACTTCTCCTTTTTATATGGCCTGTGACCTCACAGGTCCTGGGGCCATACCTGACCAATGGGGGGTCAGTAGTGGAGGTTCCACACCTAGGTGTGAAAAGGTGAAGGACGCTGGGAGGTTGAGTTCAATGGTTTTCCTTTGTCTGGGAGACAAAGAAGCCATGCAGTCTTGTACTCCATTTTGATTGGGCTGAGTCCCAACAG
>NW_028221075.1:0-27856 GCF_045865225.1 Trachurus japonicus | reverse complement strand
ATTATCACAGCGGTGGAAAACCATAGAGCGCTAGCTCTAAATCCACAAACAGAGATACAAACATAGTGCACAGAGCTGTTTTGTCTATAAAGTTGTAGTAGTAATATCGAATGGCCCTTTTCCACTAGCGCTACTCGACTCGACTCAGTTTATTGATTTTCCACCAGGGATAGGACCTGGTACCTGGTACTTTTTTTCTATTGCCTTTAGCGAGGTTCCAAGTGAGCTGAGACCGATACCAAAACATGACGTCAACTGGCTGCTGGCCACTGATTGACCAGAGTGTCGTCACTGGAAGAGTCATGAGCCCAACCTCTGACATAAGAATCGAGATTTAAAAACACACCAGCAAAAGCGACCATTCATCTGTAGTGTGACTATTATTGTTCTTTCACTAAGCTTATTGGCTGCTGTGCAGAAAACCACACCGTCATCTACCAACTAGGTGCAGACGATTGGGTTTAGAGCTGATGAAAGGATCCAAAAAAAGAGAGCTAGACTATGACGATCCTGCCGATGTTGGGGAGGTACTATGAAGTCCTTAGTTGTAATGGAAAATGACCAAAACCAAGTCGAGTAGTGCTGTAACTGTGTAATAGAAAAGGACCATAAATGTGCAGCAGGAACTGTCTGTAGTATAGTGATCCACAGCAGTTATCGAACGCCTCTCCATCAAGAAAGCTTTTTGAAATGAAAACTACAGGTAGCCACCGCAGCACACTGAGAGGACTTAACCCTCATTCTTATTCTTCACTGTGAATTTCATTGAAGCTGTTCCTGCAAACAAGGAAAACCTGATCATTAATATTGGCAGTGGATAGGGAGTTTGTCTTATAGTCGAGCAGATCTTCAATCAGCTTGAAAAACCTTCCCTGCTTGGTGTGTAGCCAGCTAAAAGCCTCACCAAATAATTTAACCACTAAACAAATATATGCGTTTACTTGTAGCACGCCACTGGCCTGTCTCTTTTTGTGTAAATTGAGATTAGAGGCTTAAAGGTGTCAGCGGTGAAGAATCATATGACATCATGCACAGTATATTTTTGGCGGGTCCAACAGTGAATCATAGAATAGAGTTTGATAACAGTGGTTCACTGACCAATTGTTGGGTTATTTTTTTAAATATACATCACCAGGAAGCATTTACGGTGGATCCAGATTCCTTTAGTGACTTTCTTTGTTTCTGAAAAAACCTACCTGTGATGCATTTACTGTTTGGACAGTCTGACGCAGACGAGTGATCATTTCCAAGTAAATAGAGCTGAGATAACAAGTCTTTGTCTTTTAATTTATATTGTCAGATGAAAATCTTGGTTAACATCTAGCGTTATTTTGTTGATCATATTTTATTCTTGTTTGATTATCTTATTTATAAAACCTGATTTAAAAGCAAGTTGATCTAAAAAGACATGCTTTGTGTTGTGTTTATATTTGCAGGCTGTATACAAGTGTCTACTTGACAGAGTTCCTGAGGAGCAGAAAGACACAAATGTCCAGTGAGTAGCAGAATACAACAACAACAACAACAACAACAACAACAACAACAACACTCTCTTCAATGAATAATACCAGACAAGTGCTACAGCTTTACAGCTGTGAGGAAAACCACAGAGCATCGACCGTAGAATTGTCTCTCAAATGATAATTTCTCTTTCACGCAGAGTGTTGATGGTGCTGGGAGCAGGCAGGGGTCCACTGGTCAATGCTTCCCTGCGTGCTGCCAGACAGGCAGACAGGAAGCTGAAGGTCTATGCTGTGGAGAAGAATCCCAATGCTGTAGTCACGTGAGTTCATTACAGCTCTGTTATTTTTTTATATACTAGTCCAGACACACTGAAACATACATAGGAAAATGTCAACACACTAACACTGAGGTATCGAATGATACACAGATGTAGGTGTGTAAAACTTTCCCAAAGTTGCACTGCCCCAGGGTTCCTATGCAAGTATGGAAAATATGGAAAAGTATGGAATTTGATATTGTACATTTCCAGGTCTAGAAAAGTATGGAAAATGGAAACTATTGTATGGAAATGTATGTCTATATTTATCTTAATACATATCTGTGTTTGGTCTTATCTGAAGTTATTTGGGTTAATTATTTTGTATGTGCTACTGTACCTAGCCACAATCTCCTGGGAATTATTTGGTGACATAATGGCATACAAATAAAATGATGAAAACAAACGATTTATTGCACTAATTACTAAAATGTCACAAATTACTTAAATTCTTTTGACCAAGAAGTCTGGAAATTAGGGTCTGGAAAAAGTATGGAATTTAGAAATTTCAAATGTGTTGGAACCCTGTGCCTGGAATTCGATTTTTAGTATTTAAACTATAATTGCAACAACTTTTGGCACCTGGCGTTTTGAATGCTTATGTAACTGGTTTTTGCACTGCTAACATTTTTGCTGTAACTTGTTCAGGCTAGAGAACTGGCGCTTTGAGGAGTGGGGCGATCAGGTGACGGTGGTGTCATGTGACATGCGGGAGTGGGCAGCACCAGAGAAAGCCGACATCATCGTCAGCGAGCTCCTCGGATCATTCGGCGACAACGAACTCTCCCCAGAGTGCTTAGATGGAGCGCAGCGCTTCCTCAAGGGTAAATCACTGCTGTGGTTGGACACGATTCCTACAGTGGTTCTTATTTCAGAACATCAAGTATGTAGATACTGCAGCCGCTGAGCACCCTCGGCTGTTTACCATATTAAACAATGTGGAACGCGTTTTTTTTTTACCCCTCATTACCTCCTATGCTTGGGTGCATCACCAATCGCTTTCTCTTTCCCCCTCCCTATCTCATCTTTTCACCTCCAGATGACGGAGTCAGCATCCCCTGTTCCTACACGTCCTTCCTGGCTCCTCTGTCCTCCTCCAAGCTTTACAATGAAGTGCGCAGCTGCCGCGAGCGTGACAAGGACCCAGAGTGCCACTTTGAGACTCCCTACGTCGTGCGTCTCCATAACTTCCATCAACTGGCAGAACCC
Organism: Trachurus japonicus; assembly: GCF_045865225.1. NCBI lineage: Eukaryota > Metazoa > Chordata > Actinopteri > Carangiformes > Carangidae > Trachurus > Trachurus japonicus. Next base: position 24,867 of record NW_028221075.1, on the reverse strand, counting down.
AAAGCATGCTTCACCTTCACACACCCCACAAGAGGTAGATAAGAAGCACACTAAACTCTAAAGTCCACAGACATTTCCTCTAAGGAGAATTCCGGTCATTTTTGACCCCTAAATCAGTGTTGGGGGGAGCAAAAAACGTGACAAAAATTGATGCAGGCACTGGAGTTACACCATGGCTAGACGGCGCTAGGGATAGCAACAACGCTAACCTATGGGGGCAATTCTTTCAACCACAACAAACACTCAAAAAACAATCAAATATCTATGGTACATGACTGGAATCCTTATGACACACCACTGAACTCATATAGTGTACAGTATAAACAGTATAAACTTTGTGTTTTTGCATGTAGTCACTCACCTCAGACAGCCGAACTCTGAAACATCCTGGAAAGACATTACTATCCAATCACAGAGCGCCTGCTCTCCCCGCCACAGAAACAAACACTTTTTCCTTGTTGTGATGATTTCTTTACAAAAATAAACTTTGGAGCAGTGCAGTGGTAATGTCCAAAATATCTCTGACCGTTTATTATTGTAAAGAAATCATCACAACAAGGAAAAAGTGTTTGTTTCTGTGGCGGGGAGAAGGCGCTCTGCGATCGGATAGTAATGTCTTTCCAGGATGTTTCAGAGTCCGGCTGTCTGAGGTGAGTGACTACATGCAAAAACACAAAGTTTATACTGTTTATACTGTACACTATATGAGTTCAGTGGTGTGTCATAAGGATTCCAGTCTTGTACCATAGATATTTGATTGTTTTTTGAGTGTTTGTTGTGGTTGAAAGAATTGCCCCCTTAAGTTAGCGTTGTTGCTATCCCTAGCGCCGTGTAGCCATGGTGTAACTCTGGTTTGCCTGCATCAATTTTAGTTGCGTTTTTTGCTCCTCCCAACACTGGGTGACCATCAGGACAACGATTTAGGGGTCAAAAATGACCGGAATTCTCCTTTAATGCGACATGAAAATATTGACCATCGTTTCTCTCCTCTTTCAGACATGAACAATAACCGGTATCAGTGCCTCAGATTCACAGTTGGTTGTAACTCAGTGCTCCATGGCTTTGCTGGCTACTTTGAAACCACGCTGTACAAAGACGTCACACTCAGTAAGTCGGCTTAATGAAAAGAAAGTCCTTTCATGTTGAGATTAGGAAAAAAAAAAAAAAAAAAAAAAGAACACTAATATTGTGTGTATTTGTTTGTGTCAGGTATAAAACCAGAAACACATTCACCAGGAATGTTCTCCTGGTTCCCCATCCTCTTCCCCCTCAAAGTGAGTCATTCAGTCACTACTTATTCAATGTCCCTGTGACTTTTAGATATAAAAATAACCCAAATATTTACAGGGCAATATTCTTCTCCCCTGTCTCTTTTAATAGCAACCCATCTCCATAGCCCGGGATGACGACATCACAGTGAGATTCTGGCGTTGCAACAATGGGAAGAAGGTGTGGTACGAATGGGCCGTGACCGAGCCCTCCTGCTCCGCCATCCACAACCCAGCAGGACGCTCCTACACCATCGGCCTGTGAAGATGACACATCACACACCCGTCAACTGGCGTACACGCACACCATTCAGTCCAACTTGGTGACAGTTGAAGTGGGGTGGCCTGATGCTTTTTTTTTTTTTTTTATATATATACACAGTTTAAACCTGGACTTAAGGTGTGAGCCCTTAGTCTCATCTGGGTTTTAAACGTTCAGTGGTTGCACTTCTGAGCTGGCCATGAAAGTTAAAGATCGGGTAAACCAGATCTTTCAGTCTGTGTTCTCAGAATTTGCTCCAGAGGTCTGTCTCAGCAGGCATGGACCATCACCTCGACACAAAGTGTGTCATTGCTGTGGCTCATCCTGATTAGGTCAAACACCTCGCCACTGGTTTGTCATGCTTTTTGTTTCTTTTTCAATGTGTTTTCCCTACCGTTCTGAACAGGCTCAATTCCACACACACACACATACACACAGACACTATCCACCTAGACCTATGCCTTATCAATACACATTCCATACCAATTCTTACATACTGACAAAGCACCCTTTTCCTCAGCACAGGAGGGTGAAAAGAGGGTTACGTATTCAGGTCACATACCACGTTTTTTGGGGGCTGTCTCTTCATACCTTTTATTTTGTTTCTGTATGTTTGAATCATGTTAATAAAGACAACACTGTAATGTTCTCCAAAAGCTCTGCAAGTTCTTTGGCTCAGAGGTTAAAGGGATAGTTCACCCAAAATTCAAATTTCACTCATTATCTACTCACCCTCATGTCATCGACTAAGAGCTAAGAGTCCTCCGTTCCTTCTCTGATTTACGAGGGGCTCGGTGCAGCAGTATTTGTCCATATAATGGTTGTCAATGGATACCAACTTTCTTCGTCCAAAAAGACACACCAAAAAACATCCAAATACCTCCATACTGCTCGTCTGTAATGTCCCTCTTGTATTGAAGCCCCGACATGAGAAATTGTTCCGAAAAAAATTAAATAAGTCTATATTTTAAGCTTGTTTGTAGCGGAAGCTCCCAGTGTCTCATTCACTGCTCTTCCTGTGTCAGTGCAAATCTCGCGTGATTTGCACTGACCGGCGGAATAATTTCTCATGTCGGGGCTTCAATACAAGAGACGAGCAGTATGGAGGTATTTGGATGTTTTTTGGTGTGTCATTTTGGACGAAGAAAGTTGGTATCCATTGACAACTATATGGACAAATACTGCTGCGCGGACCCCCCTGTAACTCAGAGAAGGGACGGAGGACTCTGAAAATTCTCACAGCTCTTAGTCGACAATGACATGAGGGTGAGTAGATAATGAATGAAATTTGAATTTTGGGTGAACTATCCCTTTAACAAAGTTGTGAAATATTGCATACTGACATCAGGGGCAGGTGCCTCAGCTGGTAGGGATGTGACTTGTCCAGTAGATGTCACCCTCAGGGTCTAACATGCGCCACCTCCTGAGCCCCATCTGCTGCAAGTACCTCGTCTCTGGTCTCCTGACCATCACCATAAAGCCCACTAACACGCCCTGCCTGGTCTTATCATGCTTGGCGTGCTTGGCATGATAACAGCAGTTGTTTGCACGTCATACATACTGGAGTTTGTGAAGACGCACACAGAAGGGCTTTCCCTACCCGCTCGCGTTCAAACAACTTTTTGGTAACGTCTTCAAAGATTGATTGTGGTTTTCATGTCATTTTTATTTGATGCTAAGGATCCCCCTTGAAAACGAGGTGATCCACCTCAAGAGGCTTTTCCTTCAATAAATAAAAAAAGTAAAAAAATAAAAAATAAAATAATAAAAGTTGATAATTTGACAGGTGATAAATTGAAATGCAAATTTTATCTACACGTGTAAAGAGTTTCTGTATTAAGTGTATAGACTACAGTTATTATGGTTTTAAGAAAAATGCTAAGGGTGCTATGAGAAACTGAAGACGTTAATTATAGTTCTTGTTCTTGCAGGCAGCTAAACAATATTACACTGCCCACAACTGACCAAATAAATACCTAGATTTTCATTAGCACTCTCACAACAGTCTAAGTTCAATATTTCCTACAATATATAATAGGCCACATACACAGATACAGACAATTCCATACAAATTATAAGTAGGAAAAGTTCACCCTAATAAAACATATGAACAAAACTGAAGATAAGCCATCTTATTTAATGATGTGAGCAGTTTGCCACTTACACTTATTTTGGTAGTGTATACTTGACCTAGCCTAGAAATCTAGACGCACCCTAGCGGCAGCAAATATATTTGCTCCGTAGACATTTTAATGATATAGTCTGGCTTGTCTTGACCTACATTTGAGATATAGGCTATCTGAAATGCAGTGTTTTGGACAGTAGAGTACTCAATTTAATTTGGTTATAAAATATCTAAAATTTTCAGTTTAGACTTTTTTTTCTTTTCTTTTTTTAAAATAAAAACTAAACAAAAACGAGCCTAGACACTGAAGTCGATTTGAATGGACATGGTGTATAATTTTTCAATGGAGGAGACAGACCATGGGTCCTCACCACAGGGGGCGGGGCATACGATATGTTGACAATCTGGGCTGCGCTGATTGGTTGGAAATAACCAGCTTTTCTATTTATCGAGGCTGGTCAGCTGGAGGTCTTTGTTACCCCGCTCATCGCGGTCTCCAGACAAGAATAATGACCAACATGCAACCCGTCACTTAACAGCAGCTTCCAGGGGGTTTTCAGGTCACCGCAGCTGCTGGGGAGGTGGGTCAGCACTCTTATCAATTACTTTCTCAAGTTTTATCCAGTGAAACAAAGAGCAGCGGTCTCTGCTGATGGTTAATTGCAAATTCCAGCAGCTTCGTCGGTAACTACGAGAACTCGGGTTCGGTCGCGCGCCAGGCTCGTTAAAAGAGTACATTTGAACTTAAATTCGAAATGTATCTGTTTTATTTTTAACGTTTTTTAACGCCTTGTTGTGTTAAACACACTGGAGAGGTTGCACAGTCTGTTTGTGGCCACTACTATAAATCCTCCAGGTGGAGTGGCCGGGCTGCTCGTCGTGTAGCACTCTGAATTATTAATGCTGGGATGTGGGCTCTAATTTTAGCTCGACTGTAGCCAACTGAAATATGGAAACCACTGCTATCAGCGTTTTTCAACTCCATCGGCTCGAGGGAAGGGAAGGTAGTGGATGAATCACTCAGCCAGTGTGTCCGGGAAATAGACAATGCAATGCTGCTTTTAACTTTCTTTCTTTCTTTCTTTCTTTCTTTCTGTAAACGCTATCTTTAATTTTTAATCCATGCATCAGCTTTAGTAGGGAGACGCCGCCCCCGTCACCTGGACCACAATAGAAGGAGGGAGACACACCGGACACAATGAGTGAGGGTCCGAAGAAGCGGACCACCAGCAGCAGCAGCAGCAGCAGCAGCGGGGGAGGAGGAGGTGGAGGAGGAGGGGGGCAGCCGGGGCAGCCGGAGCCCCCGGCCGCTGAGTCCGGTGAGGGGAAAGATGCAGGAGAAGGCTCCGGGGTAGCTCTGAAAAAACAGATCGGCCTGGTCAGCGCCTGTGGCATTATAGTGGGTAAGTCCATCCACACGGGCTTTGTTACCTCCTCATCAGGTGTGCTGCTACTATCACATCTTACCTTCAGACTTTGACTTTATTTTTTATTTTAGGCTATTTTTTTTTTAAGAAAATCTACAGTATTTTTTGATAAAAGGACAATCTGATGATTAATATTTACCTAATTTCTTAACAGCTACATGCCATCACTTCCTTTAAACCTAATATAAGTACTACTACCAATAACAAACCAAAATCATGGTTTTACTTAATATTGCGTCCTCAAAAATAAAAAAAAGTCACTTTGGTTGAGTTGAAATTCCCTGCAGCTATTTGACAGCTTGACCCCAGTCATCCAGGTTATCTTTGTTAACTGTAAGCTCATGTTTAAAGTCCTTATTTAAATTTGACTTTTACAGTCGTGTAAACAAAACACAGAATTCAAGCTTCAGTGATTTTAAATAAACAAGGCATTTGCTTCGCACCCTAGGTGCTTTAACATCATCTACCCAAATCTGTCCCTTCTAAATCTAATTTAATTTCCCTGGGTCTCTCTGTTTGATTACTGGGCATGCTCACTGCTCTCCCAGCATCATGCATCCTCCATGTGCTTTCTTACTGCTGCTTTCAGGGAACTGTCATGAAAACTCTGCAGTCCCTGCCCACCTCCACATACAGAGGGAAAAAAAAACATGAGTCAATAAAAAGCAATCCCATTAATGGGTGTTCCCCAACTGCAATTTCCATCACCATCAGAAATGCTGGAGTTTGGTTGCTGCACCACTGACAAGAAATGTCTGTTCGTAGGTTGTCTGCCTTGGCCCAAGTATAATGTATGTATGTTTATTAGGGATGTCCAACTATGCAGTAGACAAAATCTGGGCCTGTGTGGTGCCACTGTGTGCTTAAAACTGTAAAACATGTAGTCATCTCATTAAAACACTGCCCATATCAGTTACAATCTAAAGAACAAAGCTGAAGTTTAGATGTATTATGGATCAACAAAATCAGTGATACAGGGAAAAAAAATACAAAGTAACATACATGAAAAATGAACACAAAAAATGGCTGTTATAATGAATCAGTCTCTTTGAAGTATATCTGTTGACCGAAGCCCCTGTCTGTAGCTTTGCTGAATCCAACTCTAAAGTCCAGTCTTTACATGACGTGGGCTGTAATTTCATTCAAACTGCCTCTATTGTCAAAACGACTAAGTACTGTTAAATCATTATTCATCGTTTGAAGTCTCTCAGTGAATCGGAGACGACAGTTTTACCAGCCATGTAAAACTTTACAGAACTTGTTTTCAACAAAGACATTATTGTATCTGTCTCCAGACTTGGGTATGTTATTTCCTGCTGGTCTCAAGAGTCACAGGATATGAACTCATTCTTCCATTTCCTTGGGCATTAAAAGAAAAACATCATCTCTGTTAAGGCAACGGCAAATATGACATCAAAAGTCTTAGCAGCACCAATGTTGCTAATTTTTTTTGGCCAGCAGTGAGATGTATTTGACCAGTCTAAGCCTCGTCAGTTTTTGGTTTCTGGTTTTGCAACAGACTCTGAGGCTATAGATCTCATTAAGGACCCACAAAGACTGAATGTTATATGCCCAATTTTGGACATTTACAGAAGAATCCATTGAGGATCAATTAGTGAAAACACTCAGTTGGCCAAGGCTAAACTGAGCACATTTGGCATGAGCTCCAAAGGAAACAGGTGATCATGTGACAGGAAATTGTAGATGTTCATTAAGTCTGCATTCTTCTTCAGTGATTCTCCAACTGCTCATCATTAATCAACAACATACCTGTACTATGTATACTTGTATCTCTTTGTACGGAAGAGGGGTGGTTTAATTCATTTTATTCACTTTTTTTTAATGTACATTTAAAGTGGCTACAAACAACTCTTCAGCATTATCAGCACTTGCCACTTCTAGTGTTTCCATGTTGTATTAATGGTGGCATCATTGTTGCAAAGGCTGGATTGAATATAACAGAATGTAGTTTAGTTCAGTTTCACCACTGCTCATTTTAGAAAGGGCATCAGAAAAAGCAAAAATCTTCGCACATCTATTTCCTTGGCAGGTGCGGCGGAGGATGACAACAATTAAGTCCAAATCAAACAAAGAAGAGTTCCCGTACACATGGCCAACTTGCAGAATTTATTGTGACGTTTTGGTACTAGACCTTTTTCAAGCAAATGTTTGTGCCAACACAGGAAGCCATCTTAAATAGGAGTGGCACCAGCAACGCGTTTCGCCCTGTGGGCTTCAGCCCACAGGGCGAAACGCGTTGCTGCTGTTTTTAACAATAAATTAATTGAATGTACCCCATTGTGTGCGGTGAAACCTTCTTTTCTTTTTCCATGGTTTTTGTTCCTGATACCACCTGCACCAATGTGGAGTTTTATCTGAGCTGTGCAGGGGCAATCTCTTCTCTATTTTAGAAGACAGAGGGACTTGCAATAAAAAGTGTGCAAGTAGGATACAGTAAAAATCTGAAACGGTCTGAAAGAAAAAAAGAAAGGGCATCAGAAAACACGTTCGTAGTTCAGATGGTCAAATAGACATATAATCACTGTCATAAATCATAGGTTCACAGATGTTTCTGGCTGTCAGTACCAGCGTTGGCAGCATGGCTCCTGCTATCAGCCATGGCTGCTCTCCAAAGCGAGCAGGAGCTGTAAGAATCCCAAATTGAACTAGAAACCCAATCTCAGTGCTACGGTACAGACAGAGTCAAAGGCAGTGGGACAAATCCTGCTGAGCTGATGCCTCAGTGGGCCAGTGAGTCATAAAAAAAAAACATTGTTTTTACCGGCCCTGTCACTCTCTATATCAGCCTTCCTCTTGTCCGAGCCGATATGTTCAGGGCTGAGTGTGACCATGGCTCTCGTCACCAAGGGAATGCCCTGCCAAGGTTCTCTCTTGTTTCACCTTGTTTGCCATGTTTGTCATCACCTTCTTCGCCTCCTCTGATAATTGGGCTCTTTTTCTTTGGCTGGGTAGAACATCCACAGCTTATCTGGTTGTTCCGTAGTCTGCCCTTTCCTTTACCACCTGAGGAAAGCTACCATTAGCAGGCAGGGAAATAACAGCTAAGTTTTTGTTTTTGTAATCACAGACAACCTTTCCTTTGTGCTGTGAATCGAGATTTAATTTTTGAGCGATATTTTGTGCCCAGCAGACGACAGAATTGCAACATGAAAGCCAGGCTTACAGGGGACCAACCCATACAGAGATGGTGTCAATATTCCTTAGAAATCACATTGTGAAATCCACATTGAAGAAGCAAACCACTTGTTGTCTATTGTTGCTTTGAATGCTAACGTTTGCCTACAGTCTCCAGTGTTCTTAATCTGTTTCTCTCTGTGTCTCTCTTTCACTCACTCACTCAGGCAACATCATTGGCTCGGGGATTTTTGTGAGTCCTAAGGGGGTCCTGGAGAATGCCAGCTCAGTGGGTGTGGCCCTCATTGTGTGGGTCACCACTGGAGTAATCACAGCTATTGGTGCTCTCTGCTACGCAGAATTAGGCGTGACCATCCCCAAGTCAGGGGGAGACTACTCCTATGTCAAAGACATCTTTGGAGGACTGGCTGGGTGAGAAGAAATGCTCTTCATGATAAACACCTGAAGGATTTACAACATTCGCATATGGTTGTTTGGTCTCAGCTCTTCTAGCAAAGCCACTACACAGAGTTAAAAAGCAAAACATGGACTGTGCTGGTGCCATGGAGTTAATGTATTATCCCCAGAATTCTTTGAAAGATACCTGAACCATATTGTACTGTAGAGGGACAAATATTTGCAGTTATTAAAAATTTGTTTTCCATTATGATTTATACACTATTATATAATAATAATAAGATGTATGGCTCAAAAACACAGGACAATGGTACAAACAGAAAGATTAGATAAAATTAAAACTAAAAACTAAAAATATTTCCTGAACCTGATTAGCATGAAATAAATAAAAAATGACATGGCACATTGTAGCAAGCCTTTTGTAATTAATAGGAATTTTACAGTTCACCATGTTAATAAAGCCTCATGTAATCTAGTTAGCATTTTCGGCATCCCTGAATGTCATTGACCCAGTTCTCTCATCTTCAACAACAATGCTCCAGTGCATTATTATAATGTACTTTTGTTAATATGCTTAATTCCCTTTGTTTTCCACTGCATTTTTCTGTAACAAGGGCGGGTGTTCTCACACAGTATGTTGTGCTCGTTTGTGTGCATCTATGCAGTTTCTGTGCCTTTGTTGGTGTGTGACAGGAATCTTTTGCTGCGTCTCATTAACCCCCGGCTCCCTGCGCTGTCTCTCTCAGGTTTCTGCGTCTGTGGATTGCAGTGTTGGTTATCTACCCCACTAACCAGGCTGTGATTGCTCTCACTTTCTCCAACTACGTCCTGCAGCCTCTCTTCCCCTCCTGCCTCCCCCCAGAGACTGGGCTTCGACTGCTGGCTGCCGTCTGTCTGTGTAAGTGATTAAATAAAACAGAACATTGAATCACAATCGGTTGAGGTTAGTGCATCATTAACAGATCATGAAGGAACATGATGCAGCCCACTTTGATGGGGAATTGGGGATGGTCATTTTAAGGCTTTGTTTCTTTAAAAAAATAGCACTTCATGTATTTCTTACAATCTAGAGCACAGTCCCTCTGAGAAACACTTGTAGGTGGAGGATTATATTGTTGGTGAAGCTTTGCAGAAACTGCTTGGCTTGACAGTGAATGCTTCATAATGTCTTTGTGTCTGTGGAGGTGTTTTGTCAGGTCTTAATTTGATAACTCTGAGATAATTAGTCTTGGGCTGGGCGACAAGTGAGATCCAAACTGCAAGCGTGGGATTTGAAATGAATGTATCAGACAATGAGGGTCGAACAAAAAGGCTGTTGAGTTGTATTCTAGGAGGCCAAAGCTGTCTATAGGAGCTGTAGTCATGATATATGGGCCATATGTGTTCACATCTCTTTTGCAGTGTGAACACACTGAGGGACCGCCTACTGACGTCCTATGTCAAATTAGTCGTAACAAAGCTTTATTATGACCTGAAAATATTTCACTAGTTGAAATTAATCTTTTTTTTGTCACTGTAAGAGCTGTGCTCTCTCACTCACTGAGCACACCAGGTCTGAACAGGGGCTTGGCCTTATTCCTGGATACTCTGACTTGACCGTAAATCTTCATAAATGTCATGTCTTTGCTGTGTAGGGGGGAAACTGACGAGAAATGCTGGTACATGCTGTGTATTATCACTCCCTGTAGTTGAAACATCGTAACTTTAAAAAAAATATACTTTATTGCAGGATTGCACAAGTCGTTAGTTCATGTTCCAGTACACATCTTTTTAGTCATTGGAGCATTCCTACAAAATTTATGCAATTTATAGTGAAAAACAAAGAAGAAGAAAAAAAAAAGTTCATGGTAAAGGGAAAAAAAGCATAAAATAGAAAACATTTCTTCCGGGCTGGACTCTTCAGTTTTATTTATTTATATAATCAATCCACTTATTCCATCTTTTCAGACATTCTGGTTCTTGATTTCTGATTCTATATGTAATTTTTTCCATTTCCAAAATATTATTTCCAGTTAATTTCCAGTTATTAAAAGAAGGTAAAATGGGTTTTTGCCAATTTCTTGTTATTTGCTTCAGAGCTGCTATTCTGAGTATTCTGTATAAGTATTTGTCTTTTTCTGTTGTAAGTTCAGCTGGTGTTATTCCTAAAACAATGCATTGTGGTTCCAATGTTTTTTTTAATTGGAAAATCTAAAAAATAGATTCTGTAGTTTTTTTTCCAGAATGGTTTTAGTGATGGGCAGAAATAGAAAATGTGTGAGTGGTTTGCATGGTGCTCGGCACAATTTCTCCAGCAGTCTGGGGTGATGGGTGTTGTGAATTTAGACTGTATTTCTGGAGTAATGAAAAAGCGTGTGTATACCTTCCATGAGAATTCCCTCCAATATCCAATCGTCGTCTTCTATTTGTGAACATCGTAACTTAAAGCGATGTTGTCTTTCTTTGCACAGTGCTGCTGACGTGGGTGAACTGTCACAGCGTGCGCTGGGCTACGTGTGTCCAAGATGTCTTCACCACTGGCAAGCTTCTGGCCCTGGGCCTCATCATAATCATGGGCTTCGTCCAAATCTGCAAAGGTAGCTAATCTTTTCTCTTTTCTGTTTGACGTTTTCAACTTCTGTTAATTTTGTTTGATCTAATGTTCCCCAATCTTTTTGCCTTGTTGTTGAGTAGTGTCAACAAAAGCTACATATAATAACTGAATTTGCAAAACTGGTCAGCTGAGGAGTGACACTCCCCCTCTGAATTGGTGTGTGTGTGTGTGTGTGTGTGTGTGTGTGTGTGTGTGTGTGTGTGTGTGTGTGTGTGTGTGTGTGTGTTGTGTGTGTGTGTGTGTGTGTGTGTGTGTGTGTGTGTGTGTGTGTGTGTGTGTGTGTGTGTGTGTGTGTGTGTGTGTGTGTGTGTGTGTGTGTGTGTGTGTGTGTGTGTGTGTGTGTGTGTGTGTGTGTGTGTGTGTGTGTGTGTGTGTGTGTGTGTGTGTGTGTGTGTGTGTGTGTGTGTGTGTGTGTGTGTGTGTGTGTGTGTGTGTACTGTTGTTCCTATCTAAGAGGGGACATCGGCGTCGTTACACATTCACCAACAGGGGACCAAGCAGCCAACAGGGGACTTTTTTTAGGTCCCCTGTTGGACATGCTTTAAATCAACTTAAAATCATGTGAAAAACCTTCTGGTTAATTTTTTTAACTTTAGCCAAGAGGGGACCTGAGTGTGTGTGTGTGTGTAAAATACCATATTCAGCAGTGCCCGGCAGGCTGGAGCAGGGGTTTTAACGACTCATTCACACACGTCGTTTCTTACACTCCTCCATAGTGTGAACGACTTGCAGCCCCGGCAGCCTTTCAGACTGTAGAGAGGCTATCAAACAGGCTCCTTAGTGAACAAACCAGTACCTTGAAACATAATTTGTTATTCTTTGTAACAAAATATAAAGGTTCCGTTTTCATGGATGTCTTAAGTTTGAACTCAACACTGTATTAGGTATAATAGAAATTTTAAAATAATGAAAAAATTGAACACCCATAACACAATTAGAAATAAAATGGTCATTTAGATCATTTTTGTTGAATTCTGATTAAACATTAAAAATAATTGACCTTGGTATTGTTGCTTGTCCAGTTTTTTTAAGCGCAGGGTTTCAATTTTATGTGTTCTCAATCTGTATTTATAGTAATTATTAGTTGATTTACATTGCAGAAAAAGGTCCACACTTGGTTTATATGGAATGACAGGGGTCCACTGTTGGTTGATGTATAATGACACGTTCCCACTTAGTTAGCATGGAGTGACATACACACTCCATCATATATGATTAAGAAAGAAATAAGCAAAAGTGGTCATCCTTAAGAACAAACTTTCATCAAAACTTAAAACAAACATTTCTAATAAAGTAGCACCAATAATGTTGTAATTATTTTTTAAATGTAGGGTGTACTACTGCAACACACATTTCTACAGTCTATTAATTTTTTTAATAGAGGGTTTTAAGATTTAGGGTAATCTTAATGTACGTGCATCATAAATCTGTATTCATAAGGATGTATTTTATTTACTGTTTTACATTACAGAAAAAGGTCCACACTTGGTTTATATGGAATGACAGAGGTCCACTGTTGGCTGGTACATAATGGCGCAGGTTCCCACTAAGTTAGCTTGGAGCGACATACACACTTGAGCATACGAATAAAAAAAAAGAAGAAGAAAATTTGATAGTTCTTATGAGAAAACTTTCATCAAAATGTAATACAAACATTTCTAATGAAGTAGTAACAGTAATGTTGTGTTTTTTTTTTATGTGGGGTGTACTGTGAAAACTCAATGGCAACCTACGATGATATATTATGTAGAAGTAAACCATCAAAGAGTAACTGATATTAAAGTATTGGCACGGCAATTTGTTATCTTTGGGGGAAAATACAGAGGGTTTGGGAGATCATCAGTTTGTCAGAGAAACAAGGGATAATTCATTGAGAGGATTAATCTCACAAAGTCCCTATGTTAAACTATTGCTACACACATTTCTACAGTCTATTAATTTTTCACTGTACTGGTGTTTTATACTACTTAACTGCATTGTTGTCATGGGAAAAATACTTAAACTACTCACAGTTTGACATGACAGCCACAAAAAGTTACTTTTTGGCCACGTACATCTCATATAGATGAAGCCCTGTTGGGGCCACCTATGGTCAGCCTTTTACCTTTTAAAAGCATGTGATTTCAATCAATTTTAATGAAGGCCTACTTGCGTCATAAATCTGTATAGGAATTATTAGTTGATTTACGTTGTAGAAAAAGGTCCACACTTGGTTTATATGGAATGACAGGGGTCCACTGTTGGTTGGTGCATAATGTCACAAGTTCCCACTGAGATAGCACGGAGCGACACACACACTCCATCATGTATGAATAAGAAATAAATAAGCAAAAGTGATCATCCTTAAGATAAATTTTTCATCAAAACTTAACACAAACATTTCTAATAAAGTAGCACCAATAATGTTGTAATTATTTTTAAATGTAGGGTGTACTACTGCAACACACATATCTACAGTCTATTAATTTTCCCCCTACAAGAGTTTTATACTCCTTGACTGCATTGTTGTTATAGGACAAATATTTGGATTAAAACTCAGGGTTTTAGGTCATTTTAATGTACTTGCATAATGAATCTGTATTTATGAGGATGTATTTTATTTACTGTTTTACATTACAGAAAAAGGTCCACACTTGGTTTATATGGAATGACAGGGGTCCACTGTTGGTTGGTACGGAGTGACATACACACGGGTGGCATGGGTGGATAAGCAGAAATGAGAGAAATTGCTAAGTTTTAAGATACATTTTAAATCTAAATTTAATACAAACATTTTGTAACTATTAATACACATAACACACACACAAACACATCAAACACACATATTTCAACTTAAGTAGCACTGGTGAAGTTGTCATTGTAGTTTTGTTTTTAAACATGGGGTTAGGGTTAGTTACTGTGAAAACTCAATGGCAACCTATCATGATACTTAAGGGAATATTTCAGTTATTGACATTTATGGATCAACAATAAAACATGTATGGGAAAATAAAAGAGGAGCTGGAGGGTCATCAGTTTGTCTGAGATACAAGGGATAATTCTTCTAGAGGATCGATTAACCTCAAAAGCTCAAAACTTTCATCAAAACTTAATACAAACATTTATAATGAAGTAGCAACGGTAATGTTGTGTTTTTTTATGTGGGGTGTACTGTGAAAACTCAATGGCAACCTACGATGATATATTATGTACAAGTAAACCATCAAAGAGGTACTGATATACGACAATTTGATATGGGAAAATACAGAGGGAATGGGGGATCATCAGTTTGTCAGAGATACAAGGGATAATTCATTGAGAGGATCCCTATGTTAAACTATTGCCACACACATTCACACAGTCAAAATGTTTTTAAACTGCCACGACCTCGAGAAAGCCATCCATGCGTTGCAGTAATCAGTTCTAGATTGGACTATTGCAATGCATTTTATGTTGGCGTCTCCCAGTCTTCGCTCAGTCACCTCCAACTTGTCCAAAACGCTGCTGCCCGTCTTTTAACTAACACTAATAGACGTGAGCACATTACTCCTGTTCTTAACTCCCTTCACTGGCTCCCTGTCCCTTACAGAATTGATTTTAAACTTTTAATGTTTGTTTTTAAAGCACTTAACGGCCTGGCCCCACTGTATTTATCTGAGCTACTATATTAGAAATGTTTGTGTTAAGTTTTGATGAAAAATTTCTCTTAAGGATGATCACTTTCGCTTATTTCTTTCTTATTCATACATGATGGAGTGTGCATTTCACTCCACTTACTTACATTCAAAACAGACTGACTGAAACATGGGTACATGCAATATAGAGTCACAGAGCATTTTTATGAGCTACCATTCTCTGCCAGAAATGTTGTCTGGGAACAACATCTTACTTAACATGGCACAAGAAATTAGGATTCATCAGATTGTCAGAGATACAAGGGATAAGGCATTGTGTGGATGGAATAACCCCAAATAGCTCAATGTTGAACTGCTGCAACACAAATAAAAAAAGTTGATAGTGGTGTGGACCGTGTCTGAGGAATATAGTTTATTGCTGTGTCCTTGTCCTTTACAAGGCTTTGTAAGGCTTTGCATGTGTTTTTATATTTATGCGTTC
Source organism: Trachurus japonicus (assembly GCF_045865225.1). NCBI lineage: Eukaryota > Metazoa > Chordata > Actinopteri > Carangiformes > Carangidae > Trachurus > Trachurus japonicus. The sequence continues at coordinate 9,545 of NW_028221075.1, read as the reverse complement.
CTTTGTTTCCCTTGATTTTCTAAATACCTTTTAATGAGTAGTTTAACAGGGTTTTTTGGGGGGTTATTCCGTCCACACACTGACATATTCCCTGTATCCATGACAATCTGATGAATCCTAATTTCTTATTCCATGTTAATTGTTGTTCTCAGACAGCATTACTACTAGCAGACAATGGTGGCTCATATAAAGGCCCTGTCACAGAATATTATAACAGGTAATTACACACCTTCACAAAACTCATCAAAGAACTGACAATTCTTTAGACAAAATGGAATATTGCTGGTACACCCACTCTTTACAGTTGCCACAGAAGTTGAGTCACCAAAGGCCATAGGTGCGTAGGTAGCACATGGCCAACCTAAGACCTGGGAATACCTGTGTCTCAGTCGGTCTGATTTGGATAAAGATATTGGCTGAAAGAAGGTAGAAACTCTGAAGCCCAACCTGAAAATGCCTAACGATCATCGTCAGCTACGACAAACCATCCCCCACACTGCCCACACTCAAGGACTGACACAGGTCATCTGGCACTCACTCCGCTCTCACTCCATTCACTCACTTCTCAGATCCCAGTTCAACAACTCTACCTGAAAGTTAGGATCTGTGAAATACATGAGTGCTGGTGACTTAACTACTTCAATGTAGAGGAATGTTTTGTGCCCACATCATAGACTGAAACCCCATTAAAAATGTTCAACTCTACTTAGAAAACTGTGTGTAAATGTAATGAAGTCACATTGCTTACTACAACATGCACAAGGTTATACCTAGATAATAAGGAATATACACACTTGTGTTTAGCTGGGTACTGAAACGAAATAAAATCATTAGGAAACAACCAAAATAGATAACAAATTAATTACTTAGAAATATAAATAAATTAGATAACGTTTTACCATCTTCTGAACACAATTAATTGAATTTGTTTATAATCCACTTCAGATGCTATGAATAAGGTAATATGGGATTGTTGAATGTACAAGCCACACATCCTGAAAGCAACCAGACCCATTTCTGCTGAGCACCAGTGTGAACTGAATACAGCTTTTATTGTGTACTTCCCACTTAATGTAAACTCTCTGATCCTGTGCCAATCCTGTACCTTTTGACAACTTTAAATTAGGTTTCAATTCATACACCAATTTCATCTATAGATGTGTATGACTATGTGATACAGTGTGTAATATACAGAAGGAAAAAAAACACAAATTTAGTTTTAGTTTTCATTTTTGTTGTGGACCAAAAATATTCAGACAGGTATACATGAACTCCAGTAGAGCTAATAGTTTGGTAAGTAAAAATGTGTGTTGCAGTAGTTCAACAGTGGGTATTTTGGAGTTATTCCATCCACTATAGCTGATTTATCCCCCGTATCTCTGGCAATCTGATTAATCCTAATTTCAGACAACATTTCTACTGGTACACAATGGTAGATCATATAAAGGCTGACAAAATATTATACTGATCACAAGGCATCACACACCTTTACAAAACTCATCAAAGACTTGACAGGGTGGATTATTGCTGGGACACCCACTCTTTACAGTTGCCACAGAAGTCCATAGGTGTGTAGCACATGGCCAACCTAGGACTGGGGAATTCCATTGTCTGTTAGTCTGATTTGGATATAAGATCTTGGCTGAAGGATGTTAGTCTTTTCCAGGTTGCCCTTCAGAGTTGCTAACGACCATCGTCAGCTACAAGGAACCATCCCCCACACTGCTGACAGTCAAGGACTGACACAAGTCGTCTGGCACAGATTTAAAGCCCTCACTCACTTCTCAGAAGCCAGTTCCACATTTAGAGTGGAGAGTGGAGGTAGAGTTAAGCCTACCACACACATAAAGATAATTGGGCTGATTTTGCCCCGATTTTCCCCCTTCCGACCAAAGACAAAAATCGACCAATTATCCTAAAATCTTAAGATTATTTTATGAGATTCTCTTGTAGTGTGTGGCGTGTTAAGAGTCAAAATTCTCACAACAATCGCCTCGGAAAACGTTCGCCGCCGATAATCGTAAATATTAAACATGTTCAATATTTACAAATCAAAAGTCATCTTGCGTGTGGAAAGCTGGTGTTGTGCTGAGAAGTGCCTGCTTGCCAAGCTCTGCATGCTGCTCGCGGCAAGCCACTTCTCGACACAACACCGGCAATCCTACAGAGAGCCACGGTGCAGCCCTGGCAATACACGAGGTTCACACAGACATTCACACACACGGGAGATTTCCTGATAGCCGATAGCAAAGACGGTAGCGATCATAGCCGGCAACAGCCAGCAATAGAGCAGCAATGTTTAAACGATCATGTGACCGCCACTCACAGCCGCTTTACTGCTCGGCGTCCGAAGCCACAGACACACAGACACACACAGATGGTATCGTTGTAAAGGCTGAAGTGTCCCCGCTTTCATTTTTAAAAAATTACATCGCTCTCATTGTCCATTCCGGAAATAGACCCGAAAGAGTAGCTACAACAATACGGATCTCAGTTTTCTGACCGGAGGGTCAAGATTCTGAAAAATCTTAATGTGTGTGGTGAGCTGTGTTTGGAATATCACAGCACACCACACACAATACGATCAAAACTGTTCAATCACAGATTTTTTATCTTCATGTGTGGAGTCTTTCACAGATAAAAAAAAATTGGTTGAAATTTAGAGAATCTTTATGTGTGTACCAGGCTTTAGGATCTGTGAAATACATGAGTGTTGATGACTTCACTACTTCAATGTAGAGGAATGCTTGTGTCCACATCATAGACTGAAGTCTATGGGTGGGAATTGAGAACTGGTTCCTCTTCAGAACTGGTTCCCACGTGATCATTTCCTTGGGATTGTGTGCGTGCATGCTTAATGATTCTGCTAATCGATTTAGCTTTTTTTTTCCTTTGCAAATGTGCATGTTTCTAACCCAAACAACACATGCCATGTTCAGGTCAGAACGAAGGCAAACACGGCGTCGAGACAGAAGAGCTCTAAAGTGTCGGGGTAGATGTGATGTGACAAAAAATATTCTGATTTATAAAACACTGCATACACACACTTGCAAGTAAAGTGCCTACAAGGCACATACATACTGTAGATAGTAAGGAATATACACACTTGTGTTTAGCTGGGTACTAAAACATCAAAAAATCATTAGGAAGCAACCCAAATGTGTAACAAATTAATCACTGAATCAGATTGCCATTCTACTATTTGTTTTCAAAATAAATTTGATTAGAATTAGATTTATTGTGTACCTCCCACTTAACTCATTGAATGCCATTGACGTACATATACGTCAAACGCAGTTTTCTGCGGCTGGTAAATGGGGACGCTGTCGCCCACACTGTGAGTAATTTTGGGGCTTCTGGGATGTGTAGAACGAATGAGACTGTAGATCAGAGCAGGAAGTGAACGTGGAGCTGTGATGAAAAATTTATCTTACGGATGATCACTTTTGCTTATTTCTTTCTTATTCATACATGATAGAGTGTGTATTTCACTTCATGCTAACTAAGTGGGCACTTGTATCATTATGCACCAACCAACAGTGGACCCCTGTCATTCCATACAAACCAAGTGTGGACCTTTTTTTTCTGCAATGCAAAAACAATAAGTAAAATGCATCCCTATTAATATAGATATAGAATGCAAATACATTAAAATTGATTGAAACCATGTGCTGTTAAAAAGTAGAAGAGTGACAATAGGTGGCCACCACAGAGCTTCATCTATATGGGATATTAGGTGACTACAGAATAACACTTTGTGGCTCTGGGCCATCAGACCATGTTGAATCCTGAGTTTAGTTATTTAAAGTAGTTTTCCCATGACAACAATGCAGTCAAGGAGTATGAAACTTCATTAAGTCAAAAACTTGACAGACTGTAGAAAGGTGTGTTGCAGTGGTATATCATATTACTTAGTGAGGTTAATCCATCCTCTAGAAGAATTATCCCTTGTATCTCAGACAAACTGATGACCCCCCAGCTCCTCTTTTATTTTCCCATACATGTTTTATTGTTGATCCATAAATGTCAATAACTGAAATATTCCCTTAAGTATCATGATAGGTTGCCATTGAGTTTTCACAGTACATCCCATGTTTTAAAAAAACTACAATGACAACTTCACCAGTGCTACTTTAGTTTAAATATGTGTGTTTGCATGTGTTTGTGCGTGTGTGTTGTGTGTATTAATAGTTACAAATGTTTGTATTAAATCTAGATTTAAAATGTATCTTAAAACTTAGCAATTTCTCTCATTTCTGCTTATCCACCCATGCTGGAGTGTGTATGTCGCGCCGTGCTATCTCAGTGGGAGCTTGTGTCATTATGCCCCAACCAACAGTGGACCCCTGTCATTCCATATAAACCAAGTGTGGACCTTTTTCTGTAATGTAAAACAGTAAATAAAATACATCCTCATAAATACAGATTCATTATGCAAGTACATTAAATGTGACCTAAAACCCTGAGTTTTAATTCAAATATTTTTCCTATAACAACAATGCAGTCAAGGTGTATAAAACTCTTGTAGGGGAAAAATTAATAGACTGTAGATATGTGTGTTGCAGTAGTACACCCTACATTTAAAAAATAATTACAACATTATTGGTGCTACTTTATTAGAAATGTTTGTGTTGGGTTTTGATGAAAAATTTCTCTTACGGATGATCACTTTTGCTTATTTCTTTCTTATTCATACATGATGGAGTGTGTATTTCACTTCATGCTAACTAAGTGGGCACTTGTATCATTATGCACCAACCAACAGTGGACCCCTGTCATTCCATATAAACCAAGTGTGGACCTTTTTCTGTAATGTAAAACAGTAAATAAAATACATCCTCATAAATACAGATTCATGATGCAAGTACATTAAATGTGACCTAAAACCCTTGGTTTAATTCAAATATTTTTCCTATAACAACAATGCAGTCAAGGAGTATAAAACTCTTGTAGGGGAAAAATTAATAGACTGTAGAAATGTGTGTTGCAGTAGTGCACCCTACATTTAAAAATAATGACAACATTATTGGTGCTACTTTATTAGAAATGTTTGTGTTAAGTTTTGATGAAAAACATTATTTTAAGAATGATCATTTTTGCTTATTTCTTTCTTATTCATACATATTACATATTAATGTATTTCCTATTACTGTAATTGGTTGAAACCAGATGTATGGAGCATTTTGACTATTTAAAATTGAGATGATAGTAGGTCCCCTCTTGGACTGCTAAGAATGACAGAGGCAACACATTTATGGATGAGTAAAGACAGACAAGCAAATTATCTTTGTTAAGAAAAAAGGAATTCATTCATTAAATCTGGTTTTAAGTAAATGATGTTGCTTATACTGCAGAACTTGATATTAGTGCATGCAGCCATGTTACTTCTGAATTGCATGCAATTCAATAAAAAAATATTTACTCTCAAATGTGGCCATGATTATATATATATATATATATATATATATATATATATATATATATATATATATATATATATAATTTGTATTACAGAGACTTTAAAATAAGTAATGATAACTCTCAAGTTATATTATCCATTCTTGAAAGAAACTGAGAAAGTCATTGTTGTAAACAAAGACTCATTAGGTGAATGGGTTGTTAGGTGAATGAATGGGTGCAGACAGCTCCACTGCAGTATGTGGAGGTCCACTCTTTGATAGGTAAATGTCGCTCAGAGATCCAAGTCCCCTCTTGGCAATTTCTTTAAAAATAATTAAAAGTCACATTTTCAGTAATATTATGGTAAAACACCTTAAAAGTCAATTTTATATTCCATTTTTGGTTTTTCAAAATAAGCAGAAACATAAGACCCCTCTTGGCAGGTTGGCCTGACAGGTCCCCTGTTACCCCTATTGGTGTGTGTGTGTGTGTGTGTGTGTGTGTGTGTGTGTGTGTGTGTGTGTGTGTGTGTGTGTGTGTGTGTGTGTGTGTGTGTGTGTGTGTGTGTGTGTGTGTGTGTGTGTGTGTGTGTGTGTGTGTGTGTGTGTGTGTGTGTGTGTGTGTGTGTGTGTGTGTGTGTGTGTGTGTGTGTGTTGTGTGTGTGTGTGTGTGTGTGTGTGTGTGTGTGTGTGTGTGTGTGTGTGTGTGTTGTGTGTGTGTGTGTGTGTGTGTGTGTGTGTGTGTGTGTGTGTGTGTGTGTGTGTGTGTGTGTGTGTGTGTGTGTGTGTGTGTGTGTGTGTGTGTCACACGATCCGTGATCCCAGCGTGAGAGATTAAAGTCCCTCATCGCTCTTCATCCCACTCATAATCCAGATCCACTCACACATGCCCACACACACTTCTAGGCCCAACAGTGAACTCCTACTACATGTGAATTATTTGCCTCATATCTCAAAGATAGAAGTTTGAGATGCAGGCTAATTAATATATAACTTTTCTTTTTTTTAAATAATTTTTTTCGGCTTTTTGCCTTTATTTGATAGTGATGACAGTAGAGATAGACAGGAAATGGGGAGGCAGAGAGAGGGGGAATGACACGCAGGAAAGGTCTGCCCGACGCGGGATTCGAACCGGGGACGCCTGCGGCGAGGACTGTAGCCTCTACATGGGGCGGCCGCTCTACCCACTGCGCCACGCACCGCCCCTAATATATAACTTTTCTTGATCAAAATTTTACCTTTATGCAGATCTAGTATTGATTAATGTTTTAAGAATATTTAGTGGGCCAAGACATCAGACCTAATCATAAAGATATTTATTTGTATAAGTGTCTAACAGATGCTATACATAAAGGATGGAGAGGAACATGTAGTACCTTATGGACACCTCAATTCAAGATCATGTTGTGTTGGGCGCCCTCTGCTGCTCAGATTGTGTTACTGAAAAGCAGGTCACCTAAAAGTTAATTTGCATTACATTGAATATCTAATATCTATTCTTTGGTTGACAGGTCACTATTACTGGTTGGAGCCAGTACACGCCTTTGAGACCTTCCGTGACTACGATGTTGGTCTCATAGCTCTGTCCTTCCTGCAAGGATCTTTTGCGTACGGAGGCTGGAACTTCCTCAATTATGTAACAGAGGAGTTGGTAGACCCATATAGGTAATATGCACTTTTTGAAACCATTCTTGCAGTATTTGCGTTCAAGTATTAACACAGAGCATTATATATGAAAAATATCAGAGTTCTAAATCTTGGAAGACAAGAAGAATTATGCACTACCTGTGCAATACATTTTTAATATGTACCTATTAGAAAGTGAGTATCCATATCACAAAAGAGTGTGGTTTGCACCAGTTCCTCCACTTTGAGGACATGAGGAACCTTTCTGAAAGAGTGGGCAGTGTAACCTTGTATTGTCTATGTCTTGTTTTCAATATTGAACAACTCTTTATATAAATTCAGACATAATTAGACCAATATAAATGACTGTTTTCGCAATGTTGCTGGGCTTCCTGTTGTTTACACTATCCCTGCTAGTTAATTCCCCCTTCCCCCAGGTTATGTGGTCTGTGAGTTTTATCTCAGTGAATTTTCTCCTGTCTTAGTCTGAGATCTTGTCTTTTGTCCCCAGGAACCTACCGCGGGCCATCGCCATCTCCATCCCAGTGGTCACCTTCGTGTATGTGTTTGCCAACGTGGCCTACGTCACGGCCATGAGCCCCCAGGAACTGCTGGCCTCTAATGCTGTAGCAGTGGTGAGGAAACCTGATCCACAGCCTCTCTGATCTGACTGAGTGTGTGTTTATGCACGCAGAGGATGCACGTTTTTAGAAACTTGTTATCACCTTGAAATGATTTAGTTCTGTTGCCTAGCAGCGATTTACAGCGGCAGTGCTGACCTGAAGCATGCTCATCGTTGTACCATAATGCTTGTAACGCTCAGTGCATCATGCTTTAGCATCTAGCTTTGAAATACCTTGATTAGTGGTGGATATTAAATGTGTTTTAACTGTGTACTCGTTTATCCTCCTCCTCCTCTTCTCTCTTTCTACTCCTAATATTTCTCCCAGACATTTGGAGAGAAATTGCTAGGAGTAATGTCATGGATCATGCCCATCTCTGTGGCGCTCTCCACCTTCGGGGGAGTCAATGGCTCCCTCTTCACATCGTCGCGGTCAGTTTGTCCTCCCCTGCCCTTCCCCTCCTGTCCAACCTGTCTTCTCATTGCAGCTTGTGTGCTTGCTTGCTTTTTTTTTGTCTCATTTCCATCCAGATATTTAGATGTACACAGATAAATGGTGTAAGCAGGGTGAAAATGCACAGCTATACGGAATATAGTGGTCAAACTCATATCTGGGACCACAAACTGGATTTCAGTGAAATTACCTGATTGGAAAATAGTTGAAAATAGTGAGCCTTTGAGTGACAGTGAGAAATCTCTCATCATGTCACTCCTGGTTTGGTGCATTTTCAGCCTGCAATTCCACCTCTGCTGTTCCTTTATGCACCGTGTTTCTATAATCTCCTGAGCTGTCCCTTCAGCTGCTGAGTGTTCACGGTGAGCGAGCACCATCTGGCTCCGCTCTCAGGACTTAACCGTCCTTGGTTCTGTCTCACAGACTGTTTTTCGCCGGGGCAAGGGAAGGCCATCTCCCACGTCTGCTGGCCATGATTCATGTCACACGCTGCACTCCTATTCCGGCCTTACTGTTCACCGTGAGTCCTGCCCTAATCAGTGAAAAAAAACTCAACGTTCACTTCTTTGTCCTCTTTGTTCTTTGCCCTTTCCTCCCATGTGCAAAAAATAACTTTTGTCCCACCCACCCTCCTCCCTCTCTCTTACCACATCCAGTTGATCTCCACTCTGCTGATGTTGTGCACCAGTGACATTTACACCCTCATAAACTATGTGGGTTTCATCAACTACCTCTTCTATGGCGTCACTGTCGCCGGGCAGATTGTGCTGCGCATCAAAGAGCCTGACATGTATCGACCCATCAAGGTAAAGACACGTAGGGAGTGATTTGGGTTTGAGTTTTGAGAGCTGTTCTGCAAAAGTATCATGCAGTGGACATCATGATGCTGTAGTGACAATACACTATACACTCACTGAGCACTTCATTGGGAACACTAGTACACCTATTCATCCATGCAGTATCCAATCAGCCAGTCATGTGGCAGCACTGTGGAGCATAAAACCATGCAGATACAGGTCAGAAGGTTCAGGTAATGGTCACATCAAACATAATAAAGCAAAGATAATTGGGAGTGTTTCTGAACCTGCTGATTAGCTGAGAGTTTAACCCAATTGAGTATTACTCAAAATGGAACAACAACAACAACAACAAAAAAAAGTAGCAGCTTTTATGAACAGAAACGCCTCATTGATGAGGAATGAGGAATGTCAGAGGAGGATGGCCAAACCGTTTGGAGCCGAGAGAAATGCTACAGTTACTCAGACAACCACTCTTGATAACTGTACAACACGGGCTGGAGACCACAACAACTTCCACTCAGTCATCATCAAGAACAAAGCTCTGAGGCTGCTGCACAAACTCACCAAAACTTGAACGATGTCTGAATCCCTGGACCAACCTGCCTTATGTCAACAGTCCAGGCTGCTGATGGGGGGGTGGGGCC